>NC_037685.1:90052771-90352771 GCF_003255815.1 Theropithecus gelada
TTTTGAGACGGAGTCTCGCTGTGCTCCCAGGCTGGAGTGCAGTGGCGTGATCTCGGCTCACTGCAAGCTCCGCCTCCCGGGTTCACGCCATTCTCCCGCCTCAGCCTCCCAAGTAGCTGAGACTACAGGCGCCCGCCACCACGCCCGGCTAGTTTTTTGTATTTTTAGTAGAGACGGGGTTTCACCATGTTAGCCAGGATAGTCTCGATCTCCTGACCTCGTGATCCACCCGCCTCGGCCTCCCAAAGTGCTGGGATTACAGGCTTGAGCCACCGCGCCCGGCCTTATGGGGTTTTAATAGGATGGAGGGTAGGCCAGGCCAGGGCAGTTTTCGAAAAGGCAACGTTCAAGGGGGGAAAATGGGGATGTAAAGTTCTCACTTTGGGCCATGGTTCCAAGCTTGAGGGTGGGGCCCTCCCAGGAACCACCCTCTTCTGCTCAATATTTCCTTCCCTTAGTTGGACAATTCTAGCACCTTAAATTGTTTATAGCAAAGTGCTCTTAGAGTACTTACAAATGAATGATTAATTTCAGTTGAAGCGATCATGAGAAGACAAAGTTTAATTTGGTCTGGGTCTTGAAAGATGAGTGAGAGTTCAACAAGTATGATCAGTGAAGGATAAGAAAGTAAGCATATGTCAAACAAATGTGATGATAAAGTCACAGAGCACAAGAAAGTACATAGTGTGTTTATGTAATATAGATATCCTTTTGTAAGTCAAGAGTTATTTGTAAAAGGGTCCTGACATGGTGGCTCACACCTGTAATTCCAGCACTTTGGGAGGCTGAAGCGGGTGGATTACTTGAGGTCAGGAGTTCGAGACCAGCCTGGCCAACATAGTGAAACCCCACCTCTACTATTAATACAAAAATTTAACCAGGTTCTATGGAGTGTGCCTGTAATCCCAGATACTTGGGAGGCTTAGGCAGGAGAATCACTTGAATCTGGGGGGCATGGCTTGTAGTGAGCCAAGATCCCGCCACTGCACTCCAACCTGGGTGACAGAGTGAGACTCCATTTGAACAATGACAACAAAAGAGTTACTTGCAAAATGTAAAGCTAAAAAGTAGAATCATGGCCCCCTAGAAATGTACATCTGAATAGGCCTGTGAGACCATCCAATCCTACTCCCTAGTTTTACAGATGAAGAAACAAAAAGTAGCTAGAGTGACTTGTAAAGATCACAAGGATAACTACTTCTAGCCAGAATTGGACCCAAATACTGTCATCCAAACCAGTTTCTTTTGCACCATCCCATGTGTAGGCTGGCATCATATTGTGGAAGGTGGCTCTGGTGAGTGTTGGAAGTTTCTGAGAGGAGAGTGATATGATCCGACATGCGTATCACACCAGAGAAAACCTTGAGGCTAGTGAGAAGGGACTGGATAGAGAAAGGTTGGTGAAAAAATTTCGGCAGTCATCTGAACCACAACTGTGATGACTGAAATAGAAAGGATGTGATGGATTCAAGTGTCATTTCAAGTATGAAATTGCTGCCGCTTGGTAATGAGAGAGAGGGGATAATTACAGATCATGAGCAAGCTGTAGAGCCCGGGTGAAGGTGGGTGTTATTCCATCACCTGGGAAATGAAAAGGAGAATGAAGAAAGACTTAGAGGGCTGAACAGGTTAACTTTGTGTTCTCCTACCCTGGTGAATGAAACTTAATCACTCATCAGAAGTTAGGGTCTAGCCGGGCGTGGTGGCTCATGCCTGTAATCCCAGCACTTTGGGATGCTGAGGCGAGCAGATCACCTGAGGTCGGGAGTTCGAGACCAGCCTGACCGACATGGAGAAACCCCATTTCTACTAAAAATACAAAATTAGCCGGACATGGTGGCACATGCTTGTAATCCTAGCTTCTTGGGAGGCTAAGGCAGCAGAATCACTTGAACCGGGGAGGCAGAGGTTTCCACGAGCCAAGGTCCTGCCATTGCACTCCAACCTGGGCAATAGAATGAAACTCTGTCTCAAAAAGAAAAAAAAAAAAAAAAAAAAAAACCGTTAGGGTCTAGTCTTTGCTTCACGTTTCTGGCCCTTAGAGAATACATGCCAAGATCAGTGGCAAATGAGGCCAAATAATCAACTTTATTAATGGCTGGTGAAGAACAACAACAAAAAGAGAGGTTTCGAGCACTATACAGGAGATCTACGAAGAGCACTCTTAATTTTTACTCCAAGTCAATCTTCCGCAAGACAGATTCTGAGTAGTCATCTCCATCAGCATCAAGGAGCACCTTCCCAAACCCAGACAGAGGTGGGACAGACAGATAAAATGGCAAGCACATCTGCCAAGAAGAGGGGCCCAGTCCTGTGGATGCGGGTGGAGACAAGATGCAGAGGAAACCTCTCCACATAAGCACAGACCAAGGAAGGGGAGGTTTCCTACCTGGATTTTTCTTTAGAAGACAGCTGCCCTTCCTTTTAATAAATAATAGTCCAAGGAGTATCCAACTCTGGCCAAGTGGATCGACCAATCCACCTCCTCAAAGAAAACAGAGAAAGAGGCAGGAGCTTCTTTCTCAGTGTGAACCTGCAAAAGTCAAACTTACAGCAGAATAAAAAGAACAGAAAATTTCTGTCCCATATTTTTAAAGTCAGAAACCTGAGAATCATCTTCTCGCCTGATAGTTTTCTCCTATTCTCTTCTCTCATGATAATCAGGCAATCCCTAAGTCCTATCAGTTCTATCTTCAGATACATCACAACCTTGTCTCCACTTGCCCATCCTCACTGGTATTTTCTTCATGTCCCCTAGATCAGTGCAGCAGAATCTCCCAAATGATGTCCTAGTCTCTGACTTCACAACCTTCCATTTCGTTCTTTGCAATTCTGAGATATTCTAAGATGCAATGTAATCACACTATTCTTCCACTTAAAACTAAGTGCTCCCAGTCAGCTCCAGGATAACATCCAAATGCCTGTCAGTATTGTGTTTATTGCAATTATTTGTTGCCGTATCTTTTTATTCTACTACATTTCTAGTTCTTTGGAGTTCTTGCATTACAGAGATGTTTTCCCATTTATTATTATATTGCCAATGCCTGGCAATGTATCTAAGTACTATATTCAAAATATTTTGACCTGTATACAAGACCCTTCCACATCTGACCCTGACTATTTCTCCAACTTTGTACCCTGTCACAGCCCCACAAATTTCTACTTAACTCTCATATGAGTTCTAATTCCAAGTTTACCAAATTATTTACAGGTGTCTGAGTATTCTTTGCTCTTTCTCCTCACATTTGCTGTCTTTGTGCTCTTCTTTCTATTTCTCTTTTCTATCTAGATATATTTCTCATTTACTACCTACATTTCAAGACAGCAACTCACGCCTCCCTTCCTCCACATAGCTTTTGTTAATCTTAATGCTTACTTTTCATCATACCACTGGGTTCAGACTGAGTAGAAGATTCTTCCCATGATATCTATGCATATTTCTAACACTGCATTTATCAAACTGCTTTACAATGGTTATTTATCTTCTTTCTTCTTATATAGATGTTAAATTTCTTAACTGGTCTTCATCTCTGGAAGCAGGACTAAATGACACACACATAAATTCAGTAACTATTGAATGAAAAAAAGAAGAAAGGGAGGGATTGTGGAAGAAAAGGAAGTAGAGACTGAGGAAAGAAAGAAGGAAAGAAGAAACGAAGGAAGGAAGAGTGGAAGAAGGAGAGAAAGACGGGAAATAAATAAAGAAAGAAAGGAGCTCAGCCATTTATATATTAAGTTTTTCAATGAACATTCCTTGTGAAATGTTCAGTAGATCCATACAGTAAAGTAGAGAGAAGGCTGAGTATCTCTATTCCTCTGCCTTCCTGCTAATTACTTTGCTTTAATAGACCTTCTGAAACAATTCAATAACTAGAGGGTTTATTCTAAATTGCATTTTAAGTTATTAGGAGACAGAGTAAAAACAAATCTTTTAGGAAAAGCCATTTTTAATTAAATATTTAACTTTCTTCACTTTTTCTTAAGGCCTGTAGAGTTATGCAAGTCCAAAAATGTCTACCACTCAATTAAAAGGTGCAACTATACAAAGTAAGGGAAGGAAAATGCAACTGTTTATAAAGTACTTGTGAATTTGCTGTACCACTGGAAGAGTACCATATCTCTCCACTGTGTTGTCTAGTTGCTGCCTTCTTTCCAGACAGCTGCAACTGACTGTCATGGTTACAATCATGAAATACAACATTTCAAAAATTAAACTATAGTTTATGGTTTCTTTCTTTTTTGGAGGGGGGGAGGCATTAAATCTTAAAGCCCCAAAAGTCCATTTCTTGATGAAATACAAAAATCCTTTAAAAAATTATTACAGGAATAAATAAGAAAACTTGAATATTAAAAAAAAAACCATTATAGTTAATTTATATGAGTTAAAGCTGGAGGAGGAGCTGATAGTGAATAATAGCTGTCACTTATTAAGGCCTAGAGTACTGCATAAGTAAGTTGTAAGAAAACATGTAGCTTTAGTCTGCAAAGTTCTGTTATTAACATTTTTGCTTCTTTGGAGAAAGAAACAGAACAAAGAAAGTTAAAGTTCCTGTTAGCAATAGCAAATATGAAACATAGCTGACACTTCCAATCAGTGTCTATTTTGTCTTTTCCTTGCCTATTCTCATTTTCATGACAAACTTATTTGACTAGAGTTCTTCATTCAGTCAATAAATGCTTATTGCTTTGCTATTATGTGAACATAATGGCTAGCAAACCACATTCCTTGCCCTGAAGCTTATCAGGCAGATTTTTAAAAATCAAAGAGAAAATCAATGTGTGATCAGGGATAAACTGAGAAAGCAGGGAGTAAAGAACATAATTTAGTGACATAGGGACTTTAGCAAGGACTTGCAAGTGGCAAGAAGGCAGGGTGGGAGGATCACTGTTATACTGAGATACTGAGTTAATTCAGTAAAGAAGAGTGGCAGAGGAATGGGAAAAAAAGAATCAGAGGACAGAGAGTGGATTTCCCAGTCTGAAAGAACAGCATCCTCAAAAGCAATGAAAAGCATATTTTTAATGAAGTTGCAAATACTTCAATATCTTGTAACATATACTATATGGAAGAAAAGACAGAAGAGGCTGAAAAGGTAACAAAGGCAAGATCATGAAAAATCTGATAAGATATGTTAAGGAGTTTGGATTTTATTCTGAGGACTGTGTATTGTACTTGGAAGCAAGGAATTCCATAATTTAGGTTTTAGAAAGACCATAAGCCATTGGCATGGGAAAAGACAAGATTGGAGACAGTCTGGAGATTGTTTTGGTAACCCAGGTAAGAGGTAACGATGGCCTAACCCAAGACAGTGGAGATGATTTGGAAAGACATCGATAAATTGGAACAGTATTAAGGAGGAAACAATAATGGGACTTGCTATATGTAAGTAGAGAGATTTTAAAAAGAAGAAGTATCTCTCTAGGTTATTTATATCATGTATTTTTTATTTTATTTTTGTGTTATGTGATCTGTGGAACCTAATCACTCATGGTGGCTAACCATCCTAAGAAGTCACCCAAGGCAGCTATGTGGGCTGCATCTAGTCATTACCCTGATGGGCTAAGAGCACTAACAAATGTGAAACTTCTTGTCCAACTAACAGTTATATTTTCGTTGCTCTAGAAAAAAAAAAATATGGAACATTCAAGATTATACCTAGGGAACAAAAATGAAAAATACCTAAAAAGATAAGAATAATAACAAGTTTGTGATTAGTATTCCCCATATAAATTACTAATAGCGTAATAAACAACCCTAAATGCCTCAGTGAATCTGATGTGTTTCTGAATTTAGTGTGGTGTTTCTGCTCAAATCAAAAGAAGTTTCTATAACTATTATTTTACATGAGTTCACATCCTATGAGTCTTTCTTTGAACTTGGAATTTAAGCAAACCTCAAATCTAATTATAAGCCGTTAGGGTTCTTCTTCCTCCAAAAATCTGAGAATAGACTGAAATCCTTTTCATATTTGCATGAAATTGATATGGTAAGTATAGTTCCCTATTAAGAGACTTCTCAAGCAAAGATAAATGTAAGCACATTTCAAAATGTTTCAAGTATCATCCAGTCTTTGCCTTTTACTACATCAACCATTATCCAAGAAAAAAAAAAAAATAGGAAAATAGTTTGTGCCTTGAGCAAACAGAGACGAATAACAGTGAAAATCCAAACATACCATCCTGATAGTCTCTTTTAAGGAAATAAAAGTAACACAGACTTCTGAGAAAATATAAATGCCATAGGGTGCTAAAAATATCAGTTATATAACACGAAGGGAGAAGAGGCAAGGGAGTTATTCACAAAGAAAAACCTTCCCCAAACCCCACATAACAAGCCAACTCACACAATACTCAAGAGAACATTATTCTTTTACTGCTCCTTCCCTGGATGGCCAAAAGTACAAATCCAGTAAATGTATGTTGATAGGTTTGAGTCTGGGAAAAACAACACCCTAACATTACAAGCCTTGGATATAGCCCAGCAAATACATGGCCAAACCAGAAAATTCTCCAATCATTACAAAAGAACTGCACAAAAAACATGATGCGTATATTAAATTACCCTGAGTAGTATTTACTGGCACTACACCTTTTTAAAAAATTGTCTTACGTTTTTAAAATGACAAATTGTTTAAGTAGTTTTAGAGAGGTGAGAAATTAGACACACACCTACCTTGATCTAGCACCCTACCTTAGAAGAACAATAGCTGCCAAAGATATCAGGTTCTCAATCCTGGAATCTGTAAATGTCACCCAATGTGGAAAAAGAGTCTTTGCAGATGTGATTAAGTTAATGGTTTTGAGATGGGAAAATGATCCTGGATTACATGAATGGGCCCTAAATGCAATCACAAGTGTCCTTGTAGGAGAGACACAGAGGGACATTTGATATGGTCAAAGAGGAGAAGGGACGTGACCATGGAAGCAGGGATTGCACTGATGTGGCCACAAGCCACGGAAGCCTTAGGGTTACCAGAAGCTCAAAGAGGCAAAGGAGGAGTCACCCCTAGAGCCTGCATAGAGAGAGGTGTCCTCGCCCACACCTTGATTTTGGCCCAGTGATACTGATTTTGGGCTTCTGACCTCCAGAACCATCATAGAATAACTTTTTCAAGTTTGTAGTAACTTGTTGGAGCAGCCACAGGAAGCTAATACAGATGCCTTGGGTGTAGTAGAGAATGGAGAAATTTCTCATCATTCACTCTGCACTCAGCAGTTCTATACAATGCACTCAGGGCCTTAGGCGTGTAACCTCATAAAAGAGGCAGAGCTTTAACTGCTTTAACTGAAGGCTGTTGAGTGCAGGCAGTCTCCTGAGTATCCTCACACCAGAGGAGATTCAAACTTCTGTGGAATCAGAACAGGCAAGCCCACTCAGTAGCACAGTTAGGCAGAGGGTAAGTGACTACATCACTTTCCATGCAAATTACTGCAGCCAGTTCCAACTGGAAACATTGTGGTAGCACCTCAGTTTGTACATCTCACCGGTAGGGAGAACTCAGAGGCCAGTGTGGAGTGATAGGAAGGAAGGCTCCTGGAGTAGGATACTCTTCTCTCAGTCCAGCATTCATCAACAAAGTGACTTTGAGCAAGTTACTAACCTACTTCACAACAGTGTCCTAGGGCAGCTTTGCAATTAATTTGTAAATGCCCTTTGGCCCATAGAAAATCCATTCAGCCTGTGAGATTTGTATCTCCCAGAGCTACTGATTTGCATACCATGCAGCTATGCCAAGGAGGCAAGCACCTGCCTGCGGTAAATGCAAAGGCAGAGTTCTCTTCTATACATACATTCCCTGGAAAATCCAAATTACAAAGAAAGGAAGAGGGAGACTATTACATTTGTTTCAGTGCCATTGACTGAATCCTATCTGACCCATTCTGATTATGTTTAGCAAACAGGTATACTGGCAAACATTTATTTCCTTGGACCTGAGAGGCTATGGGCAAAATGTGTTCAGATGCTTTTGGATCCTCAGGAAAAGAGCACTGTATAAATCCAGGGGACTATTATGTGAGAGAGACGGAGCCTTTATCTCCCAGTCTTAATAAAGAACTAAGCATAAGGCCTATCTGACTTCTAGTTCAGACACCAAATTGACCCCTCTGGGAGTTAGGGAAGTCTCAATCTCCTTCCTGCCTTATATAGCAGTGGTAATAAAGGAGCGTGAGCTGAGGATTAACTAAAGTTCACATACTGCCTTGAAGAGAAAAGTCTTGATTTAAGTGCTGAAAATTTATATTAGTGGGAGGGGAAAGACTAGAGAATGGCAAAAGGAATGGAAAGTTACACAAAGTTATAATGAAAAATATAAGTTGAACAGGTCTAAGGAAAAGATGAAAGATCAGACACAAAGTAGGCAGTAGGAAAGGTTTTCTCCGGCTGTGTTGGCTCCATCAAGGAATGCTCCTGTGGGTCCTAAAGGGAAGCACATTCATTAGACAGGAAAAGAATCAGGATTCTAAATGGAGAAAAGGAAAAAAAAAAGCAGCAAAAGAATACCAGGGAAGAAGAGAAAGAAAAAGGTTAAAAGGCAGTAAGAGGCATGATGAAACAATAGAGAACGAAACTCTTAAGAACTTTAACAGGATCTCTAAGAGTCCATTAGCTCCCATTCATTATAAGAGCAAGGACTGCTTCCCTGACTTCATGAAATCAGAGTCAGCCCAGCCTGTCACCTTCCCGATACAAAATAATTTGACCAAATAAAATGGATGTGGTCTAGCCTCTTGGCATATGGCAAAAAGAAATATTTTATTCATATTCAGATATTCTACCATAAAATATACTGACCACCAAAACTGTGTTTGTATACAAAAAAAGCAATTTCACAGAACTTAGTTGAAAAGTGGAACATAATTATATTGGTTTGCAGGCTCTTACAATCAAGTAAATGGTTAGCTTTTTGTTGATCAGTGGTTTGTTTTTTAATCTCAATCACTTAAGCTTTACCTCGATGTAGCTGACAATAGAGCCTACAAAAGGTAAACATTTTAAAATTTACATAAATTGTTAGGGGCTAAGATATTATACCACACTTTGGTATTATACATAGGTAATTCCAAAACCCATCCTGTGGTTTTGTAAAAGTCTTGAACAAAATCCATCAGATTTTGTGGTCACATCTCTCTTTGTGGTGTGAGGTAAAACAGGGGGTCGGAAAGTGACCAAATTGGGATTTACTTCACAGTCCAAAAGAAAGACAGAATTTTCCCAGCTCATGTGTGGGCAGATCTCAGATTACATGGCCAATCTGCCATGCTCTATTTCTCCAGGAGTACACTGTCCTTTTGCCTTGTTCCAAATGTACAATTATGCCATATTGTCTATGCAGCATTTTAAGATAAATAAATCTCAGTTTTGTAGCATCATCATTCATTTGCTGAACAAAAGTATCAGACAGGATCCAGTTAAGGAATCAAAACCATACCAGTTATTTTAATAAAGAGAATTTAATTAATGCAAAGAAATTTTAAATAGGATTTACAAAACTGAAAACATGAAGGTTTCCTAGAGGTGCTAAGTATAGAAAGCAACTACCTCCCCAGGGGCTGGAGAACAAGGGGAGATGTTGGGAATATTAAAGTTAGAGCTACATTGTCAATGTGGTAGTCACTAGTCACAAGTGGCATGGAACACTTGGAATGTGTTTAGCCCAAATTGTGATGTGCTGAAAGAGTAAAATACAAATAAGATTGCAAAGACTTAGTATGAAAAGGGAGGTAAAATATCTCAATAATTTTTAGATTGCTTATATGTTGAAATGATATTTTTTGATACATTGGGTTAAACATATATTTATTTCACCTATTTCTTTTTTACTTATAACAAATCATGACTTCCTTGTAATAGCATTAAAATATCTATAATGTCATTACTAGAAAGTTTAAAATTTCATATGTGACTTGCATGTTATTTCACTGGACAGGGCTGGCTTACAGGCTCAGAGGAAGGCTCCCATGGAGCTTGGACACAGTCTTTGGAGAGGGTGCTAGAGGCTGATGTTAGTGTATCTGAGAGTAAATGATAAGGCTGGTTCCAGCACTGTAAAAATCTGCAAATTGGAACCAATTGCTGCTGAATCAACGGTCCCTGCCAGGGTAAAGAGGTGTCGTTACAGTGGTTCTGATAGGGGCGATAGAGAAACAAGGATGAAGTCTTTTCCTTCCCTAGCCTTGCAGGTTTCCTCTATTGCCCCCCAAGTGGCAGAACCAAACAGGGGTTCAACTCGAAGGAAGAAACTTGATGTGCAGGGTCCCAGCCCCAATTGCACAAAGCAAAATATAGAAAGGTGTGTCTGATGTTGAGAGGCAAATAGCTTAATAAAAGATGCAACAAATATTCATCAAGTGTTAGGCATGGTTTTAGATATTAGGGCTACAACCACACAGCAGACAAAGTCTCTGTCCTCATCCAGCTTCCATTCTACTGAGACACAGCAGACAATAGGCAAATACATAAACAAATAAGATGATATTTGTCTAGGCATTATGGAAAGAAAAAAGCCATGGCTTAGAAGGTAGCAAGATGAGAGTGGGGTGCACATAGCTCCCAGAGGGAGCTGAGAGAGGCCCCTGCAAGAGGCCCCTGGACACTTGTTGGTCTGCCAGAAATCCAAATTCTGCCACTAGTTACACCACCTGCATCTCATGGAGACACACTGTCATGATTACATGGTTGCACTAAAATGCAATGCACTAAAATACAATGCAAATATTAATGAAGATAATATTACTGCCCTGGTAGGAAACAGAAAATTAATTTTATCACTGGATAAAGACATGAAAAAACTAGACTTCAAGGACATTCACCTGGCAGAAAATCATGACATTTAGTGTTTTCATTGATTTGATAGGTTTATCCTTTAACCCAGATTCTAAGATGTATGAAAGAATGTCTTGGCCCTCCAAGGAAAAGAAGCCATTGAAATTTAGTTTTCTTTTGGCTTGGCATTATACAAAAACAATAAGCCTAATAATCTCATATCAACTCAATGCTGCCCTCAGCCAAGGACAGTGGTGGCAAAGCATCCTTACATACAATCACTGGTTGCATACTTCCAGAGAGGATCTGTCGCCTAATGGAACAGCTGGCTCACTACTCTGATTAAACAAAGTTAGTTCCATGGATTAAATTGTCAGTTCAAGACTTTGCGGACAGCCTTGTTTCATAAAGAGAAAATGAATATTATTTTTTTAAAAAGAGAACCATTTTTACAACTTTGTTATTTTTAATAATCATGACTATTGGCTGCAGAAGGCTGTTGGGGCAAATAATGACTGTCCACCATAAAAGTTACAAAGTTTTAAAATAATAATTATAAAAAAAGATGGGAACAAGATGAGGTTGGGCACTGATTTAGATAATGAGGTCAGTAAACACCCCTCTCAGGAGACAATATTTGAACTAAGGTCCGAAGGGAGGTGGGGGGAAAAAAGTCTTCCAGGACAGAAGGAATAAAACTCGCACAGTCTCTAAAAACAGAATGGCCTGGGATTGTAGTTGGAGCATAACTGTCAGGGGAATGATGATGAGGGATGATTGGGACCAGATTATGTAGGGTCCTTGTAAGTCATGATAAGTAATGCGGATTTTAACTTAATTGCTATGGGAACCACTGTAGGATTTGAAGCAGGAGAGTGGTATGATTTGATTTACATTTGTAAAAGGTCATTCTGGCTGCTGTGTAGAGGAAGACTCTAGAGGGGCACAAATGCGAGGAAAACCAGGAAGCTAGTGCAATAGCCTAGGTAAAAGACGATGATGGCTGGGACTCTGATAGTAGCAGTGGAAATGGTAAGATAGGACTGTATTCAAGATACAAATTAGAAGTTGAACCAACAGTTCCATTAGAGAATGGGCTGATTCATGTAATTCACTTGAGTAAATTGTTCAAATATCTAACATACTTTGAACACCAAAACTATTTTTTAAAAATCTTGTTTTCATGGAAATCTTTCAAAATTGTACAAAACATTCCTTGATTTTCTTCTATAGAAAATTCCAACCAAATTTGCAAATTGTTATTTTGACTCAGATCCTGTTCTCCATTTTTGTCTGCCATCTGACACATTCCCTGTCAATTTCTTGAGTTTCTCAACTGCAATTACTTTCACTCCATATGTTAAAGCTCTTCTTGTTTTGAGGCAAATTTTAATTAGGATGGAAAGACTATTTTTCCATATAAACGAATCTATACATTGGCTATGCCATTTAGGTAGAAACTGCACCTGACTGACTGAGGTCAGCATCTGCCACCCCAGCCTGTCCATCAAGCCTTCTCTTACCAAAGCCCTCACCTTGGTAAGGTGATAGAATTATCTTTACTTCTGAGAACCAAAATTATCTTTGCTCTTGAGACATCAGCCATATTTACCTGCTATATCCCACCAAGGTCAAAATCAATACAATGCACACTTACAAAAGCCAAGTAACCATTTAGAAAACCTAATCTTCATACTGAGTCCCAATTTCCAGTCCTTGTCTATTTTTACTGTTCTCAGCTAATCCACAAAGATGCTAAGGTTTCATTGGGGCCAATAAATGACCTTCCTGTCTTCCTTTCCCAGATTCTAGATGGAAGTCTGAATTAAAAATCAAGTTATCATTTACTAATGGATCTAAACTAGAGCCTGTGGCTTGGATTTAAGGCCAATGACTTTCCTAATATGTCCTTCTGAACTGAACTCAAACCACCATACTACAAACTCACCACCTGGAATGATGAAGGTGAAAGTGAAATTGGAGTGGGATGAAGAGCCTACAGAAAGTGAAGAAGTAAGAGAGAAAATAATACTTGATCCTTCATAAAGCTGGGTTCTGAAGAGGAACAGAGAAATGGAGCCATAGCTAAAGGGGATGTCAGATCAATGGAAGATTACATTATGAGAAGGGAAGTAATGGGATATGTTTATATATTCATAGAAATAATCAAGGGAAGTGGGAGAGATTAAGAATGCTATAAAATGTGTGTGTGTGTGTCTGTGTGTGTGTGTGTCTATATATATCAGAAAAGGGGGTGTCCTTGACAGTCAGCAGAGAGAATTCAGAGCCCTAGTGGAGAGATTGGCCTCCATAGTAACGGGTGGGAATGTAACAGTGATGGGGGCCCATGAATTTAGGTTTCTAGATTTAGTTGTGGGCAGATGGAGTTTTCATTCTGTGTTTTCTATTTTCTGAATGAAAAATGAAGTGAAGTATTCAGCTAAGAATGAGAGGGTGGGAGGTGTGAGAATAGAGAAAGTTTGAAATTAAAATCTTGCTGGGTAGAGAAGCAGAGTTACAGAGGAAATGTTTCTGAGTACTGCGGAAGGTCCATTCGAAGTTTGTAATAATTTAAAGTGAAACCAGTCAGCCATCCATGTAACTTTCTCCAGGAATATTTGGAAAGCCAGGGATAGCCAAGGAGAAGCTGTGCGGACTCAACTAAACACGAGCTATTGTAGGTCAAGATGGAGAGAAACGGAGAGCAACTGGAATTGAGGACTTTTGCAAGAGCAAGATCATGTTAATTTAGTTAGCAATAATCATTTAGTTAGCAAGGTTATATTAATTTAGTTAGCAATAATATAATAACCAGAACTCCTGGTATCTATCAGTAACTAGCCAAAACTATCCAGCTAAGCCATAGGGAGTTGTAAGTACTGGCCACTGTCTAGGGCTTCTACCAGAACTGGATGTAGATTTGTTCCTTAACCAAGCCTTCCTTTTTTTTCTTTTTCATGCTTCTTGAAAACACACACACACACACAGACACACAACACAACACACACAAACACAAAATTGGTAATGTATATTTCATACCGTGTATCATGTACTATGC
Organism: Theropithecus gelada; assembly: GCF_003255815.1. Lineage (NCBI taxonomy): Eukaryota > Metazoa > Chordata > Mammalia > Primates > Cercopithecidae > Theropithecus > Theropithecus gelada. The sequence goes on from NC_037685.1 coordinate 90,066,595, forward strand.
TAGGCACTGTTTAAAAACATAAACTCGCTGCTCCTTACACCAGTCTGTGAGGAAATCGCTGTTATTAGTGCCATTTGCAGATAAGGAAGATATATACAAAGATGTTAAGCAACTTCTGCAGATAACCATACCACTTTCGGAACTACTAGCTTCACAGACCTCTGCTTCTACAGGTTAAAGTCTTCATGATTTAGGGGGGAAAACCTGAAATATTTTCCATTAAAATAGTTAAAATTTCCAATTTTCACTTGAGTGTAGAAATAACCATGCCATTATCTGCAGATCCTTTTGGAAGAAGTTAAGAACTTTAAACTCTGCTACAAAGTTGAGTGGAATTTTTATTTCAAATTATCTAAGATTACAAATTGAGCAGTTTTGCCTATACAAGTAATTATTAAAACTCTACGAACAGGCAAATAACTATTGCAGCCTCTTTCCTTCCTAAACTCGCTTGTGGGTGATACATGCTGAAGAAAATATTTATGCTTTACTTAACATTTTCTACTTAAGAGAAACAATCTGAATGTCTAAATTTGGGTCAGGAAAATAAACAAAAGTTTCCCCTCCGTAGTTCCTCTTCCTTCCTTCCTTACTAATCAAACCAAGATAATTGTTCTGCCCTAGAAATTGCCCAATGACTAACAGATACTATTGTTTTTCATATGAGAAACCACACTTAAAGAGGCACCCCTTCTTATTGTGAAAAAATATTGCAAAATTAAGGAGGATCAAGAGAGTCAAGCAAGGGTGACGTTCACTCACATTCTTGACAGGAAGTCAAGAGTGTTCCCTTGTTTCCGTTATCTAGAAAAACACAGAATTCCTAAAGTTGAATCATGCAAAAGTTCCCTTGACTACTTATATTTTTCAAGACTATGCTATATTTGAATATGTCCAAGTATCACTATCTGGAAAGACACACATAGGTCAGTCAGACAAATATTTAAAAAATGAACTGTACTTCCCTAACAGCAAAACTAATTGGTATGCATAACACTGTAGCCAGGTTTGGTAATAGCTATCATTTGCTAAGAATTCTCTATATTCTTAGCTGCAGGTTCTCAATCTTCATTACATACTAGAATCACTGAAGAAATTTTTGTTTCGTTTTGTTGTTTAACTTTTTATTTTAAACTAATTTAGACTCAGAGTGGTAGAAAAAATAGCATGAAGGGTTCTCATATATCCTTTGTCTGCTTCCTCTAACATTAACTCTTTACATGATCATAGTACAATTATCAGAGTCAGACAGTTCACATTGGTACAGTGTTATTAACTAGATTATGAGACTTGTATTAGTTGTCTCACTAACATTTTTTTCTTTATTCAGTATTGAATTTAATTGTTATTTCTTCTTAGTTTCTTCCAATCTTTGATACTTCCTCAGTCTTTCCTTACCATTCACAACCTCAAAACTTTTGCAGTGTGCTGATCAAGCCATTTTGTAGAATTTCCCTCAGTGTGGGTTTTCCTGATGTTTTCTCACATTCAGAATGAAGTGATGCATTTCTGTAAGAATACCACAGAAGTGATGGGCGCTTCTCAGTGTGTCAGATCAAGGGGTTTGTGATATTAATGTCCTATTCTTGCTGCTGTTAACTTTGATTGCTCGGTTCAGGTCACATTGACTGAGTTTATCCATGGTAATATTACTATTTTTCCCTTTGTAGTTACACATATCTTAGGGATACTACTTTGCAACTCTGCAAATCCTGTTTCTTGTCAAACTTGCACCCACTTATTTTAACATCCGTTGATAGATCTTGTCTACAACAATTGTTATTTTGGTGTTTGTCTAATGGTGTTTGGTGTTTGTCTAATGGTGTTTGTCTACACTTAGTGTTTGGAATTCCACCTGAGGAGATTTTTTTAAATGCTCATACCTTGCCTCCACCAGAGAGCAATTAAATGAAAACTTACTAAGCATATTATCACTTGTCCTCACCATAAGGCTAATAGACTGATAATATTATAATATTATTACCTGCATTTAAATATGAATAAATTGATACTCAGAAGTACATAACTTATATTTTTTGTGCCACTAACTAGCGAATGCAAGACAGAAATCCTAAGCTGCCTGTCTCTAAAACCCATGCTCTTTTCACTGTCCCATCCTCTCTCCATCAAAGTCCAGCTCATTCTTCCTGACATTAAAATCTGCCCCGTTTAAAGCCTACTCTCTCTCCCAACTTCAATCATCTGTAATTTTTGCCTAGATCATTCCAGGGTTAGACACATCTTTTTTTTGGAAACCTTCGACATCCGCCTTCCTTAAGAGTTAGGAACAGATGTCAGCTACATTATTTGTCTTCACCTGGAGAAAAGATCATTGCCGAAAAATTTGTGAATGAAAGAGTATATCACACACACACATATCAAATCATTTATGTGTTTAGGATAATAAGCAATATTTTAATGAAATATAATCTAGATGCTCTCTGAGCAAGTTAAATTCGTCAGGCATTGAAACAGCAAAAACTATGCATGCGGTCAGTGGTTAAGAGCAAGGTTCTGAAGCCAGGCAGATCTGAGTTAGAGTTTAGCAAAGCATTCAAAGACATTGAACATGTCTTTTAACCTCTTTAAGGTTTAATTTCCTAATTTTTAAAATACACTTCTTATGAAGAGTCAATGAACTCTTAGCACAGGGCACAAGCAATTAGCAAATATGAGCTTTAAAAAAAAAAAAAATCCACTATAACCAAACAGCTTCTTGACAAGAGACAAGTGTTTTTTAAAGAAGATTCTGGGGGCAAATGTGAGAGAGGTAAGCTTAGAGAATTTGGATTTTTAAGAGGCCAGATGTTGCGGGAGTGTACAGGAGTTTTGGAACTGCCAGAGGGGCACATCAGGCCTCTGATAGAGAAGGAGAAAGGGAAATGGAGTGTGTGAACGGTCTTGATTGATTTCCCTTGTGGAGGAACTATCAGTAGAGAGCTAGATAGCTGCCAATCAGTTATGGTATCATCTGAATATAAAGGTAAAGTTTTCCCAAGAACTTCTTTCAGGAAGGATATTATATGTGTGTATCATAGAGATAAGAAATTTTGTCTATTTCAGTCATTTCTATACTCCAAAAACACTACCTAGCATATAGTAACTGTTCAATAAATATTAATAATTGTTGGACTAATGGATAAATGAATGAATGCACGATAGATTCAAAAGACCATACTAAGAAGCTTAGCTCCTTAATTAGGAAGGTATGCCCCATAGATTCAAAAGACCATATAAAGTTTAGCTTCTTAATAAGGAAGGTATGCCCCACTGCTTACAGCGTTTTCACTTGTGGAGAAGGGTAAGCAAATTAGAGAGCAGTGCTGATTTTCTCAAGTCTTAGAAAGAAAGCCTGAGTGCACCTACCAGCTGCTATTCCTCTCTTCCTCTTCCTCATTTAGAGTTCAGAGTTTCCTGTAAACCTTTGTTGAACAAATAAGGAATGATGATTTTTTTTAAAGGATGCCAAATTGCAAACTGGTAGGACATTTATAAATCTGTTAGGGCTTGGCTGTATGTCACTGAAAATTACATACATACTAGGGAAAGCAGTCATTGCTTGCCCAGCTATGAAAATGTGAAATAAGATGCCTGTGGCAAAGACTGGAAGTTGCTTTTCTCCCTTTCATGCTTAATGAGAGAACCTGAGGAATGTGCCTAGCTGAAGAATTGTATTTCCCAACCACATTTGTAAATCCAAGTAGTTACTGTGATGTAAGAGACCTCCAGGGAAACTCTTTTGCCCCTGGCTCTTACTATTATTATCCCTGCCTGGAATGAAGACATGATGGCTGGAACTCCATGAGTCATCTTGTAATTTTGAGGATGCTGGAACAGAAAGATATTGTAAGGCCAGGTCTCTAATGATTTTCTGGAGCTGCGATACCAGCTCTGGAATTTCCAGCTCCAGGCTTGAATTGTGTGGAAGAAAAACAAATTTCTGTCTTGCCTATGTGATTATAGTCAGGTCAGTTGCCAGCACAATTTCAGTGTTGTGCCCCCGTTAGATGAAGTATGTGTACAGTTGAAGCTAAATACATGTCCTTTGGAGGAAGAAGGGAATTAGAAGCTTTTTTGTTTGTTTGTTTGTTTGTTTTGAGATGGAGTCTCGCTCTGTCTCCAGGCTAGAGTGCAGAGGCATGATCTCAGCTCACTGCAAGCTCCGCCTCCTGGGTTCAAGTGATTCTCCTGCCTCAGCCTGCTGAGTACCTGGGACTACAGGTGTGTGCCACCATGCCCAGTTAATGTTTGTATTTTTAGTAGAGACAGGGTTTCACCATGTTGGCCAGGATGGTCTTGATCTCTTGATCTTGTGATCCGCCCTCCTCAGCCTCCCAAAGTGCTGGGATTACAGGCATGAGCCACTGCGCCCAGCCTGGAAGTTTTCATCGGCAGTGTTAGTAATTATTAACAGGGCAGGAGAAAATACAGAGCACAACTTAAGGAAACACTTCTTATGAAGGCACTATTACCCACTTTAGAGTTGGACAACAGACCTTCTACCTAAGCAAATATTTTTGTCAATAACTAGCACATTTTAGTATTGAAAAGAATCATGAATCAACCAGTTTAATTACCCATCTGATGCTCAACTCTCCTCTGGAATATTTAGGTAAGAAGTCATCCAATTATGTTTGGCTACATCAGGTGATGAGTAACTATACTTCCCATGCCTGCCCATTTTTATATTTGAACAATTCTGAAAGTTAAATTTTTGTTTTTTACATTAAGCTGGAATCTGTTTTCCTCTAGCTTCAATCCACTCATTCTAGTCCTGATCTTTAGAGCCATTTCAGCACATTCAACCCCTGTTCTAAGTGACAAGCCTTCAGCTACCCGACTCCTCTTGAGACAGTTGCCCTTTCAGATCTTCATGTCACAGTATCATTCTGAACATGTGGAAATGTACTTCTCCAAAGTCCAGAGAATAAGTATGACTATACCTGCTCATTCCTTTCCTTGCTATTGCATTTCTTGAAAGGAGGTGGCCACGTCCTCTCCAATTACATAACAACTTCCATTTTGCTGAAAAATTATCTTTTCACTATCAAATACAAATATAAAGTAATTATTATTTCCAGTTGTTTTTAATAACTCTGGAAGATAAATTTTGAGACAAAGCAGGTAAGAAGTTGTCAGACATGTACTATTAAGTGAATGAGAGTTCCATTGTATATCCCCTAATTTTTAAAATTCCCCTTTTGTTCTATATGTTATATCTGTGCAACTTGTATGACCTAAATCAGAAATAAGTCATTTATTTCTTATGTGAAGCTAAATGATATTTAGTACATCTTCACAATAATAGTACATCTGTCCTTTCACCTTTCATTAATACTCCATGATCTCCCATAAATTATTTTCTTAGAATTTTGGAGTTCTAAGCATAAATGATATGACACAGAATATGACTGTGACTTTTTCCACTAAACAAAATCTGTTCCTACTGAATTGGAGCTGTTCTCCCATTACCATATTTCAAACATACCCTGCTCACTAAGCTTTGGTGACACCAATGAGATATTTACCATCTGTGTTATGATATCTAATTCACTTGGTTACCTGCTAAAATCAAATATATTGAGCCCACAGGATGTAATAATAACCAAAATAAATGTAACCTAAAATAGTTATTTTTAAAACGAAAAAAAAAAAATGAAATTGAAATTTAGCCAACTGGCAATTTAGCAAGGGCATTGTAAATTTAATCAGGAACTAATCTCTGGGTTTGACACCTAAGGGCAGACATCCTATAAGGAACTTCTGTCACTTTTCTCTGCTTCCACAACTAGTGTTATGTCAAAAAGGCAAAATGAAAATGGTCAGGAGCAGCATTTACCTCATACCAGGAGAGTAAAAGTCATTTTTCAAGCTAGATTTTTAAGAGTGTAAAGCCAGGTTCACAGTTTAGGAGAAACATAGTTTCTCATTCACAATCTGTCTTCCAGCCAACCTATTCTATTACCAATATCAGGAAGGTACAGAGATAAAATATAGTTTAAACCTCAAATCCCTCAAACCAGGCTGTCAGGGAGGGGAAAGGTCAATGCTGCCATGCTGGATAAAAGAAAGCTGATGATGACCACTGTGGTGATAGCAGCTTTTCACTTGATAAGTAGGAATTGGAAGAATTGGGATGGGATCAGCAGAAAATGAGAGTTGGGTTATATGAGGTTTGTGCTGTTGTAGTTAGAGACAGATGTGCCTAGAGAGGGTTAGCTAAGTAGTAGGCTAGGCAAGGTATGTTCCAAATGGAGATAAAGCATCTACAAGCTCTGGGACTCATTTCTCCTCTGCTAAATGCTATAAGAGATTCTTTTCTTCTGATTCTGGAAATTTCATGCCCAAGCACAGGAGGGATATGTGTCTTTGGGCTGTAAGTGTACTCATGTCCTTCACTGAGTTTCACTTAAGCATGTTTCTGTTTCATAAAATAAACATACAAAAATGTTCAGAAAGTTAGTGGGATATGATATGGAGTTCTCATTCACATGGTATCCAAAAAAAATTGCTTGAATTATACAACTGTTGTACAGAAGATAACATTTTTATTATTAGCCTTACGGGCTAGTGTTGACATTTTACACGCATGAGTGAGGATAGGATCCATCTGTCTTCAAGGATTCCACAGGATAGGAGAGAAGATAAGGCATGCATAAGGAGCTAATACATAATCTGTACAATGGTGTGTGCTTTCAGAGAGAGATACAGATAAAGAGCTCCAGAGGTTCTGAGAAAGAAGAGATGATCTCTGAACTCAAGAATACCACAAGCAAGATGGCAGATGGTAAAGCAACAGGATTCAAATATGAGCATGTTGATTTAGTATCCTGAAACTTTACTGAAATCATTTAATAGCTCTAGAAGCCTTTTGGTGGAGTCTTTAGTATTTTCTAAGTATAGAATCATATCATCAGCAAACAGAGATAATTTAACTTCTTCTTTTCCTATTTGGGTGCCTTATATTTATTTCTCTTGCCAGATGGCTCTGGCTAGAACTTCCAGTACTATGTGGAATAAGAGTGGTGAGAGTGGGCATCCTTGTCTTGTTCTAGTTCCAGCTTCTTCCCATTCAGTATAATGTTGGCTATAGGTTTGTCATAAATGGCTCTTATTATTTTTAAGTATGTTCTCAATGGGACGCAGCCATAAAAAGGAATGAAATAATGTCCTTTGTAGCAACATGGATGCAGCTGGGGGCTGTTATTCTAAGTAAATTACTGCAGGAACAGAAAACCAAATACCACATGTTCCCACATATAAGTGGGACCTAAACATTAGGCACACATGGACATAAAGATGGGAACAACTGGAGACTACTAGATGGAGGAGCGTGGGAGTGAGGTGAGGGTTGAAATGCTACCTATCAGGTACTATGCTCACTACCTAGGTGATGGGATCATTTGTATACCAAACCTCAGTGACACACAGTTTATCCATGTAACAATCCCACACACGTACTCCCTGAGCCTAAAATACAAGTGACAAAAATAACAGTCACAACAACAAATGTGAGCATGGTGAGTGCTGGCTGATCTCAGTCTCACAGCCCTGCCTCAGCCACATCATTTCACTGTGCATTCGTTTTTTCAACCATTAAATGAGAAGGGGAAAATGCATTCTTGCCCAAAGTACTCATCATCAATAGACAGGTCCCAAGTCAAGCAAAAACATTGCATTGTTCATGGAAAGCTTCACAGTGCTCAGAATAGAGCAGAAGTAGCTTTGCTCTCCAAACTTTTACGTTCTTTAGGGTAGTCCCTACAAACTGTGACTGTGTCACCAAGCCGGAGAAGTAAAACTGGATGTTCACATGCAGCCAGTGTTAAAAGAAAGTTAATTTGTCTTAGCAAGCTGTCAAATAACCTGTCACACTTAATTATTTTTCTTCACACACAGACTTCCCCACCCCCTCAAAGTATTAAATAAGTAAATAAATAGAAAAATGTCTCCAGGATTATGTGATAGCTAATCTTGCAAGGCTACTTTGTGTCTAAATAAATAAGAAAAACAAAAACATTGCTGTTCTAAAGGGCTTTTATTTTTCTCTTTGAAGACACTGCAAAGTAGTAGCCATGATACAAATTCAAGGGCAAGTGCTTTGTTCTTTATAAATTAGAATTAGTGAATTGTTCCTCTTCACTCAACATATTTTTAATGTACATGGAGATAAAATTTGGTAAGTTCATAAAAACAATTAAATGAGCATAACAAATAAGAGGTGTTAATACAGTATAGGCACCAAAAATGCATGAAACAAACCAAAATGCAGAGAACGTAATGGAGACTATTGTAGCATATGAATTACATTGTTAAAATGATTATTGATGTTACAACTTACATTTCAAAGACTGCCTTTCTATAATAGGTATATTGTCCAATCTGATAATGAGAAAATACTTTCTCAAGGGTATACCTGCTCATATATTATTTCTTTAAAATTATAGCTATGGAAGAGTTGCCTGAAATAATGGGCATATCTGAAAATAAGAGGCAGGGAGAAGAATCTAAAGGAATAAAATTCTTTCAAATAATACTAAAATATATCACTTTACAATTAAAAAAAAAACTACTCTGCATCAGGTGCTTCAAAATAGAGTCAAAAAGGACATGTGAGATTACATTATTTAGGTTTCTATAGCACTGCACATTTTTCAAACATCACCTATGCATGAATTCTTAGCAGTATTTTTCTGTGGCTACTTGATTATAAATTAGACAAATCCTCTCTCACTCTCTCTTCCCTTTTCTCTCTTTTATTCTGATAAAGACATTGAGAAGGAAATGAGTTGAGTAACTTGTCTCAGCTCATACTGAAAAAGAGACACGATTCAGAACATCTAATAAGAGAATTTTCAAATATGATAAAAGGGGTCATGTCTGGCCAACTTTAAAATAAAAGAGAAAGAAAAATTAGTCCTTAGTCATGGTTTAAACAACATTGTTTTAGGTTATGTCAGTGGTAGGGGTCACTTCTACTTTCTAGCTCAACCTGTAAAGAGCGTGAAAGTCATCACTCCCATCTTCACAAGAAAAAAAAAAAAAAGCTGAAAAGCTGAGCAAAATGAGAATCAACAACTCTTCTTAGATCCTTCAGAAAATTGAGGTCACAGGACAAAGCACCATCCCCAAAACATGATAGACAGGCAGACATAGAGAATCACAGCTTACCAGGATCAGAAACCTCAGCTAGCACCAGCACTGGTTAGGAATTCTTTTTTTTTTTTTTTTTTGAGACGGAGTCTCGCTCTGTCGCCCAGGCTGGAGTGCAGTGGCCGGATCTCAGCTCACGGCAAGCTCCGCCTCCCGGGTTCACGCCATTCTCCTGCCTCAGCCTCCCGAGTAGCTGGGACTACAGGCGCCCGCCACCGCACCCGGCTAATTTTTCGTATTTTCAGCAGAGACGGGGTTTCACCGTGTTAGCCAGGATGGTCTCGATCTCCTGACCTTGTGATCCGCCCGCCTCGGCCTCCCAAAGTGCTGGGATTACAGGCGTGAGCCACCGTGCCGGCCAGGAATTCTTAAAGGGTAGTTGACTAATTACTGAAGAGTAAACATGGACTAGCTTGAGAAGGAAAAGCTCCTGGCAGCCGTGGGGGTGCCCTCACACTTTCATGAGTTTTACCTTGCGTAGCCCCACAAGATTCTTACTGAAATATCAAAGAAAAAAAAAAATCACCTTATCCTTCCAGTAAGGGAGGGAGAAAAGTAACCATTTTGAAGTATGCCCAGAGCATTTTAGCCTTCTTAACAAGGGCTCCCTTTAAGGGAAAAAAATTTCCCAGACCCTAACTGACTTGGATTTACCAGACCCTAATAGACCCAGAGGAAGGGAAATACACAACTTCAGTCCCCTCTAGCCTTCCTGTCTCATTTAAGTTGAGAAACAAAACAAAACTACGAAGCATTAGTGAAAGTGACAGCCCAGGGGCACAGGCCAACTAAAAGAAGTAAAATCGGAGGACTATAGAGTTATTCTCCCACCACTATCACTCCACACACATATCCTACAACCACATCAATAGGGCTCATAGTGTATATGTGCCACATTTTCTTAATCCAGTCTGTCACTGATGGACATATGGGTTGATTCCAAGTCTTTGCTATTGTGAATAGTGCCACAATAAACATACGTACGCATGTGTCTTTATAGCAGCATGATTTATAATCCTTTGGGTATATACCCAGTAATGGGATGGCTGGGTCATATGGTACATCTAGTTCTAGATCCTTGAGGAATCGCCATACTGTTTTCCATAATGGTTGAACTAGTTTACAATCCCACCAACAGTGTAAAAGTGTTCCTATTTCTCCACATCCTCTCCACCACCTGTTATTTCCTGACTTTTTAATGATTGCCATTCTCACTGGTGTGAGATGGTATCTCATTGTGGTTTTGATTTGCATTTCTCTGATGGCCAGTGATGATGAGCATTTTTTCATGTCTGTTGGCTGTATGAGTGTCTTCTTTTGAGAAATGTCTGTTCATATCCTTTGCCCACTTTTTGATGGGGTTGTTTGTTTTTTTCTTGTAAATTTGTTTGAGTTCTTTGTAGGTTCTGGATATTAGCCCTTTGTCAGATGAGTATATTGCAAAAATTTTCTCCCATTCTGTAGGTTGCGTGTTCACTCTGATGGTAGTTCCATGGAATACTATGCAGCCATAAAAAAGGATGAGTTTGTGTCCTTTGTAGGGACATGGATACAGCTGGAAACCATCATTCTTAGCAAACTATCACAAGAACAGAAAACCAAACACCGCATGTTCTCACTCATAGGTGGGAACTGAACAATGAGATCACTTGGACTTGGGAAGGGGAACATCAAACACCGGGGCCTATCATGGGGAGGGGGGAGGGATTGCACTGGGAGTTATACCTGATGTAAATGACGAGTTGATGGGTGCTGACGAGTTGATGGGTGCAGCACACCAACATGGCACAAGTATACATATGTAACAAACCTGCACGTTATGCACATGTACCCTAGAACTTAATGTATAATTAAAAAAAAATAGGGCTCATAAATAATAACAAGAGATTACAGCTAAAAAGCACTGCAAGTCTCAGACCCTATTTACAAATGAGTCTATAGGGAAATGCAAAGACAACAGTGAAGTAAAAAACAGGACATCAAAAGAAATTTTAGCCTCTGACATCTACAGCTACAGCAAATTATAAACACAGACAAACTATAAAACCTCACACAAAAAGTTACCTCCATTCCTTTACCAATATATGAAGTTTACCTTTCAACAAAAAAACATAATCCATGCTAAAAGGCAAAAAAAAAAAAAAAAAAAAAAAACAGTCTGAAGAGACAGAGCTGAACTTAGGTATGGCAGAGGTTCTGGAATGATCAGACCTAGAATTTAAGTACAAGTAATATGCTAATGACTCTAATGAAAAAAGGAGCAATATGCAAAAACAGTTGGGTAATGTAAGCAGAGAGATGAAAACTCTAAGAATAAAAAAATCATGCCAGAAGTAAAATTTGCTGTGACAGAAATGAAAAACGCCTTTAATGGGCTCATCGGCAGAGTAGACACAGCCAAGGAAAGAATCAGTGAGCTTGAAGATATGTCAGTAGAAACTCCTCAAACTAAAAAGCAGAGATTTATTTAAAACAGGAAAAAAAAAAAAACCCTGGAAAAAAAGGAGTAGACTATCCAAGAAGTGTGGGGCAAATATACAAGATGGAACATACAAATAATAAGAATTTCCAAAAGAGAAGAAAGAAAAAAGACAGAAATAATATTTGCAGCATTAATGGCCAAGAATTTTCAATGGATGGGACTTGCTACAAGGATAAAAGGGGAAATTAGGGAATGTAAAAAACTGTTTCAGCTACCAAGGAAAGTATCTCATGGAGAATTAGAATACCTTATCTGTCTCATCACACAACATAATCTAGTAGTAGATATTCCCATAGATCATTTTTCTACTATGAGTGGGTCTGGTTCTGTTTTCTGACTACTTTCTTCCTTCTTCTACCTCATGTCCTTTGTTTACATGGTTTCTGTCACCTTATGCCAGCTGCTTTTCTCTGGGTGTCTCTTAAAGGCCTTCTGATCTGTTTAGTGTCTGCGTACCTCTCTCTATGTTCCTATTCTACTTCACAAGGGATAATCTGACTGGGTTAATCACTCCCTAACATAACCATCCCTACTAGACATAATTCATTCTTCAAGCCACCTGATAGGTTGATAGATGATTGTATTTGGCTCTGGTGTCAATTCCCAATCTAATAATATTTGAGATCAAAGCAAAGTCATGTAATAAAATGAATTAAAGACAAGAAGATGCTTCCTACTTCATGTTTGGAAGGGACCATTGGCATGGTGGCCTCATAGTATGTTATTAATTTATCAAAATTTCTAGGCATTTGGTAGCATGTTGCAAAAGGCAAACAAGTTTCCAAAGAAAATGGTAACTTTGAGTCAATATATCCTTTTCTTGTTGAGCTCCATTTCTGTCTTAAACTCATTGAAATTATGTTGTGCATTCCCCACCAATAATGTCAACTATTGAGAACGAATACCCCAATGGAGAATGATATCACCCATGCAGGCACAGGGAGTGTGAAATGTAACATTGCTGGTGACAGTCCTGGGGTAAACTCTGAGAGTCAACAGAACCCAAGCCAGACTTCCCAGACCACCCAGTGCACTCTTGTGACAGACCAGGACTGACAGGTACAAAGAGAGTAGAAAGATATTGATCTGCCATCCCAAAAGCAGCTGTACACTGTACATTCATTGTTCAAGCAGCTGTACAGCTGTACATTCTTGATAGTCCCATTCCTTGAGTTGTTTCACTATGTCACCTGTCCCAAAATATTTTTAGCTATGCCTCTACTAAACACGTGGCTTGAAGAAGCAAAGATAAAAACGTAGGCTGCAGCCTAGGGTTGTGTGTGTGTTTCTGTGTGTGTGCACATGTGTGCATGCACATATCACTCTGTGTGTGTAATTTTTCCCTCAAGAGCACAATGTTTGAAGAAATGTATTTTTCATCTACCTGATTTCAATTTAGGCTGTCAATTTTCTGAAGCATATAAAATCAATGTAGGAAGAAAGCATAGTATTCTATTAGTGCTTGCTTTTCACTTGAATTCAAGTTAAAGATGAATGTGCTTCCTCTCTCCTAGTTTTCAAGGGATCACATTAAACTAACTTCCCCTCTGTACACATATGACACACAGCAGTAAGGGAAAGGCATCAGGACAACATCATTCCTTTTAGTTCTCGACTGTGTTTGACCTTCCTGGACACCTTTCTTAGGGAGGAGGAGAGTGCTTTGCTCTATATCCACATGGAGGGCTATGTGTGAGTAAAGGCTATGAGATGAAGATAAGAACCCTCTTGTCTTTAACCAGCCCTCTCTGGCCTCAGAATCAAAAGAAGAGGTCTCATGCATCACATCTTTTCTATTATCTTTGCCCGCTATGCATACCATTTCTCGGTAAGAAATAGAGTGAGAATTCTGCTTCCTACTAGAAACATGTATTTAAGAAAGACACACAAAATATGTAGCAACACAGCGTTCCCATTTTACCAATTTTCTCTGGTCCCACATACATTATAACCCAATTGCTACATTGCTGTAAAATATGCATTTCATCCTAATCTGTTTCTTTGGATAGACTTTCAGGGAAAAAGAAGCAAACATTGTCCTCCATAACACCTTTGTCTTACAAAAAAAAAAATGGCTATCACCATTGTCACTATTCAATTTGAAAAAGAAAATATGACAATTATTTATTCAGTCACCAAAATGCATTGAGTGCCTCAATATTCATAAATGTTCTTTATACATGTCTGTGGGAACTTAAAATGGACACTTTTCTCATTTTAAAGATGAAGAAACAAAGTCACAGAGAAGTTAGATGATTTATCGAAACTAAGAAATGGAATATAATTGCAAAAATGAGATTTTTTTGGAGTCAGGCTTAGTGATTGACAGCCAAATCACTTCACTTACATTTCACACAACAGCTCCAAATGTTGCCATCCTTTAGGAAGCGTGAGATAAATAGATGGTAGGTAGATAGATAGATATTAATAGGTAGATAATCATGTAACATAATGCAAGTATTTGCTTTTACCTCAGTTACATAAAATCTGTGGTGACTTTACACTCTGTTTTAATTAAAAAGATGTTCAAAGTCAACTTTATTTTTCACTGGAAAAAAATATGCCAAAATGCTCCCTAAATTAAAAAAGAAAATTGACCAGACTTACTTTGTTCCCTCTCTTACCAGTCTCTTGTTCATGAATTAGCATTAATGAAGGGAAGAACAAGAGTGAACTTCCCTTATCTGGAGAGTAAAGCAAGCCCCAGATATACTGAGGGCTTAGTGTACATGCTGCATAATGGTATTTCTGAAGAGCAGTGAATTCTATATTCAAACAGAGGTCAGCAAATAAATCCAGAGTGTCTGAGTGCTTGATTATTTTCTTTTTAAAGATGAGCTGCTCTGATGGTTGCAAGTTTTCATTTTCCAGCTCTAACACAGAGTAGTCACAGATGCAAACACGGACACTTTGCCTGCAGTCTCAATATAGATTAATTATCTAGCTGCCAGAAACCATGAGTGGGCTATGCTGTTTCCATGATAAACCCCAACCCTCCCTCACTCAGAGACAAAAGAAACACACAGAGAGAGGCTACAGCCTCAAACCATAGTTATTTCACCTTGAATAGACTTTCCAAATGAAGCCCTTTCATTTTTCTTTCTGTATCAAAACATTAAAAGCCAAAAAGGAATTTCAAATCCTGTTTTTCTTCATTAGTGTATCACAAACAGCTAATTAGAAAAGATTTCTTTTACTAAATGATTTAGTTTTTATGTCTGTTTTAACACTTGAAAGGTTACAGCTTCAGGAAAGGAAGAAAGAGCCTTAATTAAAGAATTAATTATTGAATATTCAGTTTTAATTGATGCTGCCCCATGCTATTATTTTGCATGTTTATAGATGTTTCATGTGATTCTGTTATCAGAATAACCAAAGAGAGAGACATTGACTACTGAGCCTAAAAAAGAGGAGGGCTTTTGCCTGATCACACACAGCCATTTAAGTTCAAGAATCATCTGAAGCGTGGTTTCCATGACAACAAGTCACTAATTGCGAACATAAAATAAAGTAAAAAATCAGCCTTCCTGGAATTTGGCAGCTACAAAGATGATGCCTAATTTTTTTTAAACAGTGAAATGGCACTTTTCCTTAGGGAATCCCTCGAGTCATTTTCCTGAATCCGAGAAGGTACTCCATTGTAGGGTTAATTCTAGTCTGGCAAAGGTGTCAGCGGCAAACTGCCCAGACGCGCCAGGCTTTGATTACCAACACCTAGCTTTTGGTAAAGATAAGAGGAGATGGTTACAATGAGGAATGAAGGATTTTTGCATTTCTGAGCTACAGAACAGAAGAGAGCTGCTGAGGCAGATAAATGAACCAAAGAAATGTCGACCAAATTCTGGATTTGAACATCCTTTAGACAAGCGGGGTGGGGGAAGCAAATTGAGGGGCAAAGGTGAGTTCAAACCTAAATTTGGCCACTTTCCACGGAGTTAGTCACCTGTGCTCACTCACTAGCAAAGATTTCTGGTTTCTCTGCCTGGCAGATTTTTAAAAATCAAACAAAAAAGCGAACCCTTTGAGATTTGGAAACCTGTTCGACTGACACAATGGCACCATTCAAAATTCACCAGTGTATGAACCACAGCATATCATTTGTAAAAATTGCTTCAGCCTGAGTTACCTTTCACCAGCTCTCTAAGTCTACTCACTGGGTCACTAGGAGTGAGCAAGTACATTTTGATAAATTCTGTTTCCATGACGATGAATTAACCAGTGAAAAGGGGGAGGTGTTGAAAGATCTGTATTCTGTAGAATACTCTCAAATGTTTTCCTGTTTTCATTTTTAGCCATTTAGTTCTCATGGCTCTGTTCCAGGACTCTTTAATTTGCCAGTAGCTGTTTTTCCTACACAGATTACAGGAGTAATTCATCAGTGAATGTTTCACTCAGTGGTCCCATCTAATGTAAGGAAACATAAAAATGAATTTTTCCAATTATGCCTTTTTGTTTGTTTAGAAAGAATGTAATAAGCTTTTTTCCTTTTCTTTTCTCACAATCTAGCTGTAGTGTTCTTATTCTCCCTTATTTATTGACCATTACCTTACACAGGCTACAATTGCAATTTGTAAGATGTTGGGATCTGCTTTTAAATATCAATAAATCCCCAAAAGGCAATGATTTTTGAGTTTAGTGGACTGAAACCCCAAAGGGGGACGTAAAGAGAAAAAAGAACATTAAAACATGCAGGCCCAGTACATGTTACAATGAAGCAAAGTGTTCAGAAAAAAAATTAAGAAAGCAATAGAGCCTTTCCCTTACTAAATTACTTTAAATTGGCTTACTTATATACAATGGGATCTGTTTATGTTATTTCAGCATTTATCTACTCCTGAATTTAATGATAAAACTACTATCCCCTTGGGGAGCAAAAAAAGAAAGTAATTCTGATGCATTTGTTTTCCAAATGATGCAAATAGCAAGAACTCATATATTTGCACCAGGAAAAAATGGATAGGAAACTATTTTTCTGAGGTACAGAGTAAGAATAATTTTTCCATAAGACATGTGTTTCCAATCTAGGTTTGGTATGTATCTCAACAAGTAACTCATTTAGTTCATTTTAAAAACTAAATTTAAATAATGAGATTTTCCCTTTTTTTCACCTAAAATAAAGCAAATAACCAGTTTTCAATTTCCAGTTGTTTGCTTTGCCATTGTGCAGCCACCTTTTAAAGGATACTTTCATTCCTTCCCAAATTGATTCATCCTTTGCTCAAAGCAAAAAGAATTTTTACTGGGAGATGTTCTGGGCCATCAACAATTAAATTGATCAGATGTTTTCCTACTCTAAGATTGAAAGTGCAAAGAACTGTGAGAATCCCAGGAAGCAGAGAAGGAAATATTTGTTATGCAAAGTTCTGCCAATCAGAACTACTTTTTAGGCGGGCACAGTGGCTCACATCTATAATCCTAGCACTTTGGAAGGCCGAGGCGGGTGGACTGTCTGAGCTCTGGAGTTTGAGGCCACCTGGGGAACATGGTGAAACCACGTCTCTACAAAAATAAAAAAAGTACAAAAAATTAGCCACGTATGGTGGCGTGTGCCTGTAATCCCAGCTATTCATGAGGCTGATGCACGAGAATCCCTTGAACCTGAGAGGCAGAAGTTGCAGTAAGCCCAGATAGCACCACGGCACTCCAGCCTGAGCAAGAGACCGAGACTCTGTCTCAAAAAAAAAAAAAAAAAAAAAAAAAAGAAAAGAAAAGAAAAACTAAACTATCTAAACTACTTTTTAAAATTTTTAATAAATAGTAATGCAATAATATATTTTTTTTAAGTTAAAACCAGATTTCCAGGGTCATATTTGCTCTAAAAGCTTGATTTCACTACCAGGAACAGAAAGAGCTTTCACATCGAAAAGAATATGGTAATTTTCCCCTCCCTCTTCAACACACAGGCACACAAAATATTATTAATATTAGTGGATTTCAGAGAATGTAGGTGATTGAAAATCAAAGTAATTGTTTCAATGAATAAACCCTACTTGTTTTACAGCAGACATCTAAAAACCACTATAAAATAATACTATGCCAACCTAGAATCAGTGTATTGGTAGCTCTGAATTTGTTCATGTTGATTCAAAATAGTGAGGACAACAGTATCAGTTAACTGTATACGGACAAGGGGAAGGCTAATGGTGTCTTTTGTTCACCTGATATATGTAGTTCCTTCTGCTTCTTATGGGTAACGTGTATAGGTTGTGCTAATAGTGCCATGCTTCCCTTCCTAGACCCGAGGCCATAATGCAGGTAGCTAGCATTACAGTTCACACTGATGTTAATAGTGGAAGATTTATCTGCCAGTTGTTGCCCGGAAAATAGAGATGGCATGGTCCACCTCAAGAGGCAGCTACCTTCATACCAATGTGACCCACAGTTGGCACCAGGCAGTGCAGCAGTCAGCTCGTTAATGCTAATGTCTCCAGTGAGATATAGATAAACAGCAGCTCTCTCAGTCCTGTAGATTGAAATTGTCACAAAAATACTGTTGAGCTCAGGTGCTGATCATTAAAAATGAGTACAAATGAGAGGAATAATGGCTTGTTGATCCACCTGAGTCAAGTTTGACATCCTTATGACACTATTTATAACTGTATAGATGTCTTTCAGCCCTCAGTGAGAGAGATTTTTGACAAAGAAAATAATGAAACTTTCTGAGTTTTTGGTTAAAACTGGTCAATAACGATACACCCTAAAAATTCCAACAATTTTAATTCATTAAATGATACACTCAACAACTACTGCATATGCCACAGAATATCTATTACTTGAAATTCTTTTTAACGCTGCTGTGACATTTTATAAATATTCAGGACAATGACATTTTGAAAGGCTTGTTACTTTGTATACGTACATGATACATGTTCAAATACATAGCATATATCATAAATATGGTCACATTTAAACAACCCTGAAAAGAGGCAGTGAATATATATTCACATAACACTATAAACACTAATGAGAAATGTATATTTCTGGATCTAAAGAACAGGTATCTTCTAATATGTGCAATCTGTTCCTAAAATGTATGTAATACTTTTTAAAATCATGTAGTATTCTAATTCACTGAGACATGACTACTTGAATAAATTTCGTAATGATCATTTCAGTAAATGAGGATAGTAATATAAAAAACTATCCTCTCTATATCTGTTTTGCCACCTTACATGTTTATACCTATGATTTTTAAATACTGTGTTTAATATAAAAAATTTTAACCTACATGCCTGTATTTGTTGTTGGAATTTTCCCCATTACTCTTCCCCCAGAGGTAATGCTGAGAGGTGTAGCGTCAAGGGCTGTACGTTGGAGCCAAGAGATTTGAACAAAAATACTGGATCAAACATCCAGCTTTCCTACCCAGAATCTAATTCCACTGTCCATACATTTCTTCCTACTGCATAAGAACTTTATACCAACATCTAGTTTGATAAGCCAGGATCTCTGCCATCTCTAACCCTCATCTGTAAATCACATAAAATCTAAACTGCATTGAGATCATTATTTTAAAAAGCACTTTTAGTGAAGTAGATTGCTACCAATTCAGTGAGATAGCTGACATAGTCATTCACTCAACAAACATTTATGAAATGTTTGCTATGGCTGTGTCCCAAAGAGTTGGCTGTGTGTATGCAGAAGGTATATCAAGGTAGAGATTATGAGAGAGAGGTATTGGGGAGGGAACAGTAAGGTTTGCCAAAAACTTTCTCAAATGAGATAATTGAGAAAGGGCATTCCATACAAAAGGAGCAGCTGGGCAAAGGCAGAGAAGTGAAAATCAGTCTGGTTGGTATAGAGAATCACAAGGAGTTAAGTTTTGCTTGAGTGTTCACTGTAAGACAAGTAGCAGGAACAAAGAGTAATGAACAGAGAGTAATGCAGTGGTGGAGGCTGTGCCAAGAAAGGCTGGTAGTCATTGCTAACAACTTGGACAATATCCTGCTTTATGATCTTTGGGGTGGTGGTGGCAGTAGCTCTGATGACAGATAATGGCAGCGGCAGTAAATATGCAGAGAAAAGATGAACTGAAGGAACCTTTAGGAATTAGTGTTATTAGAACTTGGTGATTGATTGGGCATGGAGGGGTAAGTAATTGCAAAATTCTATATGATGCACAAACTCTAGTTTAAGCAACTGGGTGGATGGTGGTGCCACCACCTGAGGAAATGGAGCCCATTTTGGGGAGCCTATTGAAACAGAAGTGACTGTGGAACATTCCTTAGAGATGCTTATTTGGTAATTGAACAGTTGAGTTGCAAGCTAGAGCATAGCCTTAAAGACACAGACTTGAAATCTATTGGTAAAGAATGGTATCTGAAACCATAAGGCTGAATAACATTGCTGAAAGAATATAGAAAGTGAGATGACTTGTGGATTGAGGACCCAACCCTGGGGCACAATAATTTTAGAGACTGCCAAAAAGAAAAGAAGCCAAGAAAAGAAACAGAAGGAGTTCATCAGTCATAGGAGGAGAACCCATAATGTTAATATTATGAAAGCCACAAAAGTGAAAAACGCAGCAGAAAGGTGCAGTAAGATAAAGATGGAAAAATATACCTAATCTCCCTCTCCATCTCCTTCTAGCTGAATACTTTCTCGAATTCCGGAGCTCCAGCGATCCTCCCACCTCGGCTTCCCAAAGTGCTGGGATTATAAGCATGAGCCACTGTGCCTGGCCTCCTTAATTTCTAAGCAAGAGAAGGCCTATCCATTTATTTTATTTATTCTCTGCTTAGTCCTCAAAGCACTACAAATTCCTTAGAATAACACTTCCTGAATTCATTCTTCTCGATTAAGCTTGTAGTAAATTTTATGCAAAAGTCAGTTAAATGTTATTCTTAGTAACAAGTCTCAGAAGCACAGATTGTATCTATTGCCAGTTAAGGGTAGAAACTTTTGCTTTAATGTCAAGCTGAGAGTGCAATTGATATTTTGTGAGAATTGTGAAGCCTCACTCACAAATTGGTCCTAATAGAAAGGTATACCATTCTTCAATGCCAAAGAGAAGAAGAGCAACAAGTTGTAAGGAGGAAAGAGAATGGGCTATAAAGATAGCATAGGCTCCTGAGTCAGGGGTTAGTAGAAATACAGTGAAATGTTGACTTGGCGATTTGCACGGGATCAACCTATCAACTAGAGACATTACCAAAGACAATCTTAATTGAGGTCAATGCAAGTAACACACCATCAAAGCTTTGTTGTTAGGCAGAGTCAGATTCTACCAACAGTCCATTTCTCATCATCTGTGTGTCTAGGGCAAATATTTAACTGTCTTAAGTTCTACTTTCCTCATTTGTAAACACGAAATAACATTATTACCTATTCCACAAACTTGTTTGTAAAGATTATATGAGATAGCATATAGAAAGCATTAGTCTAATAGAGTGACTCTCAACAAGTGGGTATTTTTGCTTCCCATGAAGGCATCTGGCAATGTTTGGAGACATTTTTGGTTATCACAGCTTTGGTGGGAGTGAGTAGAGGCCAGAGATGGTGCTAAATATCCTACATATACATATAGCACCCCACAATAAAGAATGACCTAACCCCAAATGTCAGTGGTGCCAAGGATGAGAAACGCTGGTGTAGTGGTCATACATGCATTATAATAGCTGGCATTTCCCAAGTAACCACGCTTAAGTGCTTAGCATTGTCTCTTCTAACCCTCACCAAAATCCCATGAGGTTGGTTCTAGTAATACACCCAGGTTACAGACTCAGAAACACAAAAAAGAAGTAATGTACACAAGGTCACACAACTAGTAGGGGGTAGAACCAGGATTCCATAAATGCTAACTATTACATTTCATGGAAAAGGAAAAACTTATTCAGGTGTCTTCAGATGTCCAACTCTTGCCACAAGAATGACAACTTTTCCACTTCTATTCAAACATCTACAAAACTCCTACAAAATTGGTAAGCTGTGTGTTTTGATTTCTGCACTTGGATTTTTGTCTTAAATGTAGATAAAATGAAGTAATGGCTAATAGAGGAGACAATTTAGCATTTCTTAAGAGCGTTTTAACAAGACAATTGCTAGATCTACTTTTAGAGAAATCTTTTTAGTGTTAAAAATCAGTAAAACCTTACTTCAATAACTGGCATTAGGTCTTCTCTAATGCCAAAGTCAATAGCTCCTCTTGTAACAGTGTTATGGTTTAAGTACTGCTTCAGGCCCATGCTAAACTTGCACATGGGATCAAAGAGATAAAAGTCACCTGACTATATCAATTTCACTTTAGAGTCTGAAATTCTAAGGATCTGTACATTTATCCAATTGTCAGTGATGTGTCATTGATTGTTTTTTAACAATCTTTTGTATTGATGTGTTTTGCAAGGTGTTTTTCTCCTCTTTATATCTCCTTCAGGGAAGCTGAAACAAGCTGGTAAGCATGTATGTGTGTGAAACTTAAAAAAAATCCTAGGAAGACAACAAAGCACGCATATAAGTATTCTAAAAACTTTAATGTTTATGGAAATTTCAGCATTCTTAATTTCCAAAATTAATGAGTGAAGACAGTATAGCATACAAAGGAAAGCAATATGGTATAGTAGTTAGAAGTATAAGATTTATTGTCAGATCAGTCTTCAAATCCAAGGTGTATAATTTACTATGTGATCTTGACAAAGTGACTTGATCACCCTGAGTCTCAGTTACCTTTCCTATAAAAGATGGAAAATCAGACTGATCACAGAGGGGGTATCCAAAGGTAAATTTTTTAAATTACATTTTACACTACCATATGCTGAGCACTGTTTTAGACAGAAAGAGTGTGACAGTGAACTACCGTCATGCAACTTGTAATAACAAGATTGAAATTACATGTAATCTCAGATCGTAATAATGATTGCAAAGAAAATAATTCTAGGCCGGGCGCGGTGGCTCAAGCCTGTAATCCCAGCACTTTGGGAGGCCGAGACGGGTGGATCACGAGGTCAGAAGATCGAGACCATCCTGGCTAACACGGTGAAACCCCGTCTCTACTAAAAAATACAAAAAACTAGCCGGGCGAGATGGCGGGCGCCTGTAGTCCCAGTTACTTGGGAGGCTGAGGCAGGAGAATGGCGTAAACCCGGGAGGCGGAGCTTGCAGTGAGCTGAGATCCGGCCACTGCACTCCAGCCCGGGCGACAGAGCGAGACTCCGTCTCAAAAAAAAAAAAAGAAAATAATTCTAGATAAGCTAATCATGATCAGACAAGAGCAGGGGCTGGTAAGTCCTCTTAGGATGTTATCATTTGAGTCAAGACATGAAGAATATGGGATGGTGATCCATGTGAATATTTGAGGAAGAGCATTTCAAGCAGAGGGAAGAACAAATGAGAGACCTACTGGCAGGAATATTCTGCTGAATTTGAGATAAAGCAAGGAAATCAGTAACACTATTATTCACTGACTTACGAGTTGAATTTAAAAGTTAGCCTAGGTGAATCACTTGAGGTCAGGAATTTGAGACCAGCCTGGCCAACATGGTGAAACCCCATCTCTACTAAAAATACAAAAATTAGCCAGGCGTGGTGGCAGGCGACTCTAGTGTCAGCTACTTGGGACATTGAGGTGGGAGAATTGCTTGAATAGGGGAGGTGGAGGTTACAGTGAACCAAGATCATGCCACTGCACTCCAGCATAGGCAGCAGAGTGATACTCTGTCTCAAAATAAAAATAATAAATAAATAAAAGGTAGCCCCGGTAACTTATAGAGAAATTTATATGCCACAGTAGGATTTTGATTTTATTCTAACAGTGACGGGAAGCCATTGCACACTTTTGAGTAGGGGAGTATCATGATCCAATTGTGTTTTGAAATGATCACTTTGGCTCCTATGTGGAGAGTAGACCCTAGGGAATCAGGAATGGATACAGGATGACCAGGTAAAGGCAGTCCCAATAGGGCAGACAAGTGATGATGGTGACTTAAAAGGGGAAGATGACACTTGGAAGTAGCTAAAAGTGGTTGCATTCATGATGAATTT
The DNA here is from genome assembly GCF_003255815.1 of Theropithecus gelada. Taxonomy (NCBI): domain Eukaryota; kingdom Metazoa; phylum Chordata; class Mammalia; order Primates; family Cercopithecidae; genus Theropithecus; species Theropithecus gelada. Next base: position 90,090,206 of record NC_037685.1, read on the forward strand.
AAAGTCGATTCAATATAACTTCTGGTAGATTGTGAGTTGTGATAAATAAGAATGATTCTAAAGTTTTGGGCCTAAGTAACTGAGTAAATGGCAGTGCCATTTACTGAAATGGGGAAGACTAAATTCGGAATAAGTAAAAAGAAAGTGAACTATAAAGAGTTTAGTTAGAGATGCGAATTAGATATTCACATGTAAATTTTTAGTAGACCATTGAATATGGTATGTATTTGAGAAAGAGATCAAAAATGGATCTTAGTTGTGCATTATCGGAGAATAAAACATATTTAATTTATGAGGACTGAGTGAGATCCCTATAGGAATATACTAAAATCGAAGAGAAAAGAGGGCCAGGATCTCAGCTCTGGGGGTCTCCAATATTTAGAGGTCAAGAAGATGAAGACGATGCAGGAAAACCAGGGGATGGTGGTGCCCTAGAGCCAAAGTGAACAAAGTGCATCTAGAGAAAGAAGAACCTACTGTCATACGTTCAGTGGGGCTGAGTGAGATGAGGGCAGAATGGACCACTGACATTTGGCAACATAGAAGCCAATAGTAACCCTGAGAGGAAATGACTCAGTGGAGTCATGGGTACAAATGTCTTATTCACTGGAGTGAGTTCAAGTGAGAGTGGCAGGGGTGAAAATGAGAATGAAAAAGGTCATTAACATATTTTTGGGTAAATGAAATAAGAAAACATACGGATTTAACTCAACACTTGGCCATTATAAAGTACTGCTAAATAGTTGCCATCATGATTTTTTATCATTTCTATGGAGTCATCCCTATCATTCAAATACTATATACCATATTAAAATTTGGCATAGCCAAAACAAAAGGAATTATTATATATGTGTGCATATGCATACAAACATATACTATTTATCAAATACCTTTACCAAAAGAAAATTCATGTTTAATTATTTTGTTTCATCCTCACAACATTCTGTGGAGAAACAATATAGCCAAATGAGTTTCTCTCAGTTTTACAATGGATGAGGCTTAGGCTCACAGCTTATGCCTTGCCGAAAGTCACATGTAAAGCCAGAAATGAAACCAAGCTCTAATGACACTGATATGGATGTGTCTCCACCCAAATCTCACCTTAAATTGTAGGTCCCATAGTCCCCACGTGTCATTAGAGGGACCTGGTGGGAGGTAATTGAATCATAGGAGCAGTTTCCCTCATCCCATTCTCATGATAGTAAGTTAGTTCTCACAAGATCTGATGGTTTTATAAGGGGCTTTCCCCGCTTTTGCTTGCCACTTCTCCTTGCTGCTGCCATATGAAGAAGAACGTGTTTGCTTCCCCTTATGCCATGATTGTAAGTTTCCTGTGGCCTTCCCAGCCATGCTGAAATGTGAGCCAATTAAGCCTCTTTCCTTTATAAATTACCCAGTCTCTGATATGTCTTTATTAGCAGCATGAGAAAGAGCTAATACAGCCACCTACCTCTTTTGTTTTCTCAGCAATGAAGAAGTTCAATTATACCACCAAAGAGAAAAATCAAACAAGATCAATGAGAATTAGACAATGTAAATATCTAACTTTAAGAATTAACACCCCAAAAACATTTTAATTCATAAATTATTTACACATGCACTGTTAGCCACGTTGTACAATTTGTTCTTTGTCGATATGGTCAAATTCCCTCCTCAAGTGAGAAAATGTTCTGCCTTAAAAACAGATTGAAATGTTTTCTTCATATGAAATATGTAAAATAAAATAGAAAAAGGCAAAACAGTTCCTTGGGCATATATTTAACCAATCAATCAATGGCAACTACCTATGCCAAGTACTGTGTTAGGTAGTGTAGATAAAAGCAAACTCTCTTGGCACCTATAGTCTAGTGAGAGACAGATACTGATCAAATATGAAGTATTAATTTATTAAATTATAAATACATGGAGAAAAGCAACAGAGTGCCATGGAAGAGAAAAACAGAGATAAGCTAAGCATAGTGGAGTGTGCCTGTAGTCCCAGCTATTTGGGTGGCTGAGGCAGGAGGATCACTTAAGCCCAGGAGTTTGAAGCTGTAGTGTGCCACGACTGTGCCTATGAATAGCCCCTGTACTCCACCCTAAGTAATTATAGCAAGACCCCATCTCTAAAAAAGTTTTAAGAAAAAACAGGAACAACATGATCCAGTGTTACTGTGACTGATATGTGTAAAAGAGATACGAAAATATCTGGATCTTTCCACAAACCACATAGAGTCCATTCCAGAAGTCTGAAAGAGACTCTCAAAGAAAGATTCTCAAAAAAGGGAAAAATTTGATAAGGCCCTTCAACAACAGTTATGAAAGAAGAATGGGGTTGAATTACTTTTTGTTTTTTCTTTCTTTTTTTTTCCAGGATCTAGGGCTGAGAATTTCTTTTAAGGAGTTCATCTTTCTTGTTTCCAGATTAGTAAAAACAAGGAACAATGTGTTTCCTCTTCATTTCATTGTAAGAGAGTACTGAAGCCAAAGTTAAATATTAAAATAAGCATGAAACAATTCAAAAATGCCTCCAAGATATGTTAGCTGCTTCCACAATCCATATGAATTCCTGCTTAATTCCTTCGCAGAACCAATTTCCTATACGCAAGAGACTAGAGCTCTTTGGAGTTGTAATCAATCCAAATCCTTGTACCTTCTGAGTTGCAAACCATTCCCCATCAATGAGAGAATGTCTGGACACATTGTGTGACAGTCTTCAAATTAGCTACTTCATACTCTATCTTTGTTAGATGCTAAACTAAACCTTGTTTACTCAGCCCTCCAACCCCAAAACTGCTTGCTACTTGTTTTTACCAACCCATGCCCCACTGTTCCCCACTTTCCCAAATCATTCATCTGCATTCTCTGGAAACCCAATCTGATTAATCCTTACACATTCAATCTCTCAGAACAATTCATCTTCTACCTTAGTTAGAAATCCAAAGTTCTAACAGGAGATCTCTAAACTGTTTCAAGGACTCAGTGAAATACTTCTAAAGATTTATTGTTTCCTTTTTGTTATTTTTATATACATCTTTCTAAACTAAAAATTGTTAGTATATTACAAGAATAATGCCTCACATGGTTTGGCTGGCAAGATGGCTGAATAGGAACAGCTCCGGTCTGTAGCTCCCAGAAAGACCAATGCAGAAGGCAGGTGATTTCTGCATTTCCAACTGAGGTACCCAGCTCATCTCATTTGGACTGGTTAGATAGTGGGTGCAGCCCACGGAGAATGAGCAGAAGCAGGGTGGGGCGTCACCTCACCCGGGAAGCACAAGGGGTCGAGGAACTCCCTCCCCTAGCCAAGGGAAGCCATGAGGGACTGTGCCATGAGGGACCGTGCTACCCAGACCAGATACTAGGATTTTCCCACAGTCTCTGAAACCTACAGACCAGAAGATTCCCTCGGACGCCTACACCACCAGGGCCCTGGGTTTAAACCATGAAACTGGGGCAGCTGTTTGGGCAGACATCGAGCAAGTGGCAGGAGTTTTTCTTTTTTTGTACCCCAGTGGCACCTGGAACACCAGCAAGATAGAACCGATCACTCTCCTGGAAAGGGAGCTGAAGCCAGGGAGCCAAGAGATCTTGCTCAGCGGATCCCACCCCCACGAAGCCCAGCAAGTGAAGATCCACTGGCTTGAAATTCTTGATGCCAGCACCGCAGTCTGAAGTCAACCTGGGATGCTCAAGCTTGGTTGAGGGGGAGGGGCATCTGCCATACTGAGCCTTGAGTAGGCAGTTTTCCCCTCACAGTGTTAACAAAGCTGCTGGGAAGTTTGAACTGGGTGGAACCCACCACTGCTCAGCAAAGCCACGGTAGCCAGACTGCCTCTCTAGATTCCTCCTCTCTGGGCAGGGCATCTCTGAAAGAAAGGCAGCAGCCCCAGTCAGGGGCTTATAGATAAAATTCCTATCTCCCTGAGACAGAGCCCCTAGGAGAAGGGGCAACTGTGGGCACAGCTTCAGCAGACTTAAACATTACTGCATCCCAGCTCTGGAGAGAGCAGTGGATCTCCCAGCACAGTGCTCGAGCTCTGCTAAGGGACAGACTGCCTCCTCAAGTGGGTCCCTGACACCCATGGCTCCTGACTGCAAGATACCTCCCAGCAGGGGTCCACAGATACCTCATTCAGGAGAGATCTGGCCAGCATCAGGTGGGTGCCCCTCTGAGACAGAGCTTCCAGAGGAAGGAGCAGGTGGCAATCTTTATGCTGTTCTGCAGCTACCACTGGTGATGAGAAGTGACAATGTGCTTGCAGCCCTTGCTCGCTCTTGGCGCCTCCTTGGCCTCAGCCTCTGCTCTGGCCATGCTGGGGGAGCCCTTCAGCCTGCTGCTGCACGGTGGGGGCCCCTCTCTGGGGCTGGCCAAGGCCAGAGCCAGCACCCTCTGTTTGCGGGGAGGTGTGGAAGGAGAGGCTTGGGTGGGAGGCCGGGCTGCATGCGGCATCACAGGCCAGCATGAGTTCTGAGTGGGCCCGGGCTTGGCGGCCCGCACTTGGTGCGGCCGGCCAGTGCCTGCGGGGTTTGATCGAGGGATGAGCTCCCTCTGTGCTGCCGGAGTGCCCAGGGCAAGTGCCAGTGAGAGGTGAAGCCAGCTGGGCTTCTGGGAGGGGTGGGGACTTGAAGAATTTTTCTGTCTAGCTAAAGGATTGTAAACGCACCAATCAGCACTCTGTCTAGCTAAAGGCTTGTAAATGCACCAATCAGTGCTCTATGTCTAGTTAATCAGGTGGGGACTTAGAGAACTTTTCTGTCTAGCTAAAAGATTGTAAACACACCAATCAGCACTCTGTGTCTAGCTAAAGGTTTGTAAATGCATCAATCAGCACTCTGTCAAAACGGACCAATCAGCTCTCTATAAACGAGACCAATCAGCTCTCTGAAAATGGACCAATCAGTAGGATGTGGATGGGGCCAGATAAGGGAATAAAAGCAGGCCACCCAAGCCAGCAGCGGCAACCTGCTCGCACCCCCTTCCACATTGTGGAAGCTTTGTTCTTTCGCTCTTTGCAATAAATCTTGCTGCTGCTCACTCTTTGGGTCTGCACTACCTTTATGAGCTGTAACACTCACTGCAAAGGTCTGCAGCTTCACTCCTGAAGCCAGTGAGACCACGAACCCACTGGGAGGAATAAACAACTTTGGAGGTGCCACCTTGAAGAGCTGTAACACTCACTGCGAAGATCTGCAGCTTCACTCCTGAGGTCAGCGAGACCAAGAGGGAAGAAACTCTGGACATGTCCAAACATCGGAACAAACTCCAGACACATCATCTTTAAGAACTGTAACACTCACCACAAGGGTCCATGGCTTCATTTTTGGAGTCAGCGAGACCAAGAACCCACCAATTCTGGACACAGAGATACACACAGGCAAACAGGATCTGGAGTGGACCTCCAGCAAACTCCAGCACACCTGCAGAAAAGGGGACTGACTGTTAGAAGGAAAACTAACAAAGAGAAAGCAATAACATCAACATCAACAAAAAGGATGCCCATGAAAACACCTCATCCAAAGATCACCAGCATGAAAGATCAAAGGTAGATAAATCCAGGAAGACGAGGAAAAACTAGTGCGAAAAGGCTGAAAATTCCAAAAACCAGAATGCCTCTTCTCCTCCAAAGGATCATACCTCCTCTCCAGCACAGGACAAAAACTGGATGGAGAATGAGTTTGACAAATTGACAGAAGTAGGCTTCAGAAGGTGGGTAATAACAAACTGCTCAGAGCTAAAGGAGCATGTTCTAACCCAATGCAAGGAAGCTGAGAACTTTGATAAAAAGGTTACAGAAACTGCTAACTAGAATAACCAGTTTAGAGAAGAACATAAATGACCTGATGGAGCTGAAAAACACAGCACGAGAACTTTGTGAAGCACACACAAGTATCAATAGCCAAATTGATCAAGCAGAAGAAAGGAAATCAGAGATTGAAGATCAACTTGATGAAATAAAGCATGAAGATAAGATTAGAGAAAAAAGAATGAAAAGGAATGAACAAAGCCTCCAAGAAATATGGGATTATGTGAAAGACCAAACCTACATTTGATTGGTGTACCTGAAAGTGACAGGGAGAATGGAACCAAGTTGGAAAACACCCTTCAGGATATTATCCAGAAGAACTTCCCCAACCTAGCAAGACAGAGCCAACATTCAAATTCAGGAAATACAGAGAACACCACAAAGATAATCCTCAAGATGAGCAACCCCAGAATACATAACCACCAGATTCACCAAGGTTGAAATGAAGGAAAAAATGGTAAGGGCAGCCAGAGAGAAAGGTCGGGTTACCCACAGAGGGAAGCCCATCAGACTAACAGTAGATCACACTGCAGAAACTCCACAAGGCAGAATAGAGTGGGCGCCAATATTTAACATTCTTAAAGAAAAGATTTTTCAACCCAGAATTTCATATCCAGCCAAACTAAGCTTCATAAACAAAGGAGAAATAAAATCCTTTCAGATAAGCAAATGATGAGGGGTTTTGTCACCACCAGGCCTGCCTTACAAGAGTTCCTGAAGGAAGCACTAAATATGGAAAGGAAAAACTGGTACTAGTCACTTCAAAAGCATATCAAATTGCAAAGACCATCAACACTATGAATAAACTGCATCAACTAATGGACAAAATTACCAGCTAGCATCAAGAGGACAGGATCAAATTCACACATAATAATATTAACCTTAAATGTAAATTGGCTAAATGCTCCAACTAAAAATACAGTCTGGCAAATTGGATAAAGAGTCAAGACACATTGGTGTGCTGTATTCAGAAGAGTCATCTCACATGCAAAGACACACACAGGCTCAAAATAAAGGGATGGCGGAAGATCTACCAAGCAAATGGAAAGCAAAAGAAAAGCAGGAGTTCAAATCTTAGTCTCTGATAAAACAGACTTTAAACCAAAAAAGACCAAAAAAGACAAAGAAGGGCATTACATAATGGTAAAGGGATCAATGCAAGAAGAAGAGCTAACTATCCTAAATATATATACACCCAATACAATACAGGAGCACCTAGATTCATAAAGCAAGTTCTTAGAGACCTACAAAGAGACTTAGACTCCCACATAATAATAGTGAGAGACTTTAACACTCTAATGCCAATATTAGATTGATGAGACAGAAAATTAATAAGGATATTCAAGACTTGAACTCAGCTCTGGACCAAGCAGACCTAATAGACATCTACAGAACTAACCACCTCAAGTCAACAAAATATACATTCCTCTCAGCACATCATATCACTTATTCTAAAATTGAACACATAATTGGAAGTAAAACACTCCTCAGTGAATGCAAAACAACAGAAATCATAACAAACAGTCTCTCACTGTAATGAAATTAGAACTCAGGATTAAGAAACTCACTCAAAACTGCACAACTACATGGAAACTGAAAAACCTGCTCTTGAATGACTACTGGGTAAATAATTGAAATTAAGGCAGAAATAAATCAGTTATTTGAAACCAGTAAGAACAAAGACACGACATACTAGAATCTCTGCGCCACAGCTAAAGCAGTGTTTACAGGAAAATTTATAGCACTAAATGCCCACAAGAGAAAGCAGGAAGGATCTAAAATTGTCACCCTAACATTACAATTAAAAGAACTAGAGAAACAAGAGCAAACAAATTTAAAAGCTAGCAGAAGACAAGAAATAACAGATCAAAGCAGAACTGAGGGAGATAGAGACACAAGAAAACCTTCAAAAAATCAATGAATGCAGCAGCTGGTTTTTGAAAAAGATTAACAAAATAGATGGACCACTAGCCAGATTAATAAAGAAGAAAAGAGAGAAGAATCAAATAGACACAATAAAAAATGACAAAGGGGATATCACCACTGATCCCACAGAAATGCAAACTATTATCAGACAATACTACAAACACCTCTACACAAATAAACTAGAAAATCTAGAAGAAATTGATAAATTCCTGGACACATACACCCTCAAAAGACTAAACCAGGAACAAGTCGAATCCCTGAATAGACCAATGAACAAGTTCTGAAATTGAGGTAGTAATTAATAGCCTACCAACCAAAAAAAGCCCAGGACCAGATGGATTCACAGCCAAATTCTACCAGAGGTACAAAGAGGAGCTGGTATCATTCCTTCTGAAACTATTCCAAACAATAGAAAAAGAGGGACTCCTCCCTAACTCATTTTATGAAGTCAGCATCATCCTGATACCAAAACCTGGCAGAGAAACAACAAAAAGAAAATTTTAGGCCAATATCCCTGATGAACACTGATGCAAAAATCTTCAATAAAATACTGGCAAACTGAATCCAGCAGCACATCAAAAAACGATCAAGTTGGCTTTATCCCCAGGATGCAGGGCTGGTTGAACACATGCAACTCAATAAACGTAATCCATCACATAAACAGAACCAATGACAAAAACCACATGATTATCTCATTATATGGAGAAAAGGCCTTCGATAAAATTCAAAACCGATTCATGCTAAAAACACTCAATAAACTACGTATTGATGGAAAGTATCTCAAAATAATAAGAGATACTTATGACAAACCCACAGCCAATATCATACTGAGTGGGCAAAAACTGGAAGCCTTCCCTTTGAAAACCAGCACAAGACAAGGATGCCTTCTCTCACCACTCCTATTCAACATAGTATTGGAAATTCTGACCACGGCTATCAGGCAAGATAAAGAAATAAAGTGTATTCAAATAGGAAGAGAGGAAGTCAAATTGTCTCTGTTTGCAGATGACATGATTGTATATTCAGAAAATCCCATCATCTCAGTCTAAAAACTTCTTAAGCTGATAAGCAACTTCAGCAAAGTCTCAGGATACAAAATCAATGTGCAAAAATCACAAGCATTCCTATACACCAATAATAGACAAACGGAGAGCCAAATCATGAGTGAACTCCCATTCACAATTGCTACAAAGAGAATAAAATACCTAGGAATACAACAAGGGATGTGAAGGACCTCTCCAAGGAGAAGTACAAACCGCTGCTCAAGGAAATAAGAGAGGACACAAGCAAATGGAAAAATATTCCATGCTCATGGACAGGAAGAATCAGTATCGTGAAAATGGCCATACTACCTCAAGTTATAGAGTCAATGCTATTCCCATCAAGCTACCATTGACTTTCTTCACAGAATTAGAAAAAACTATTTTAAATTTCATATGGAATGAAAAAAGAGCCCGTATAGCCAAGACAATCCTAAGCAAAAAGAACAAAGTTGGAGGCATCACGCTACCTGACTTCAAACTACACTAAAAAGTTACAGTAACCAAAACAGCATGGTACTGGTACCAAAACAGATTTTAGACCCATGGAACAGAACAGAAGTCTCAGAAATACCAGCACACATCTGCAACCATCTGATCTTTCACAGACCTGACAAAAACAAGCAATGGGGAAAGGATTCCCTATTTAATAAATGGTGTTGGCAAAACTGGCTAGCTATATGCAGAAAACTGAAACTGGACCCCTTCCTTACACCTAACACAAAAATTAACTCAAGGTGGATTAAAGACTTAAACATGAGACGTAAAACCACAAAAACCCTAGAAGAAAGCCTAGGCAATACCATTCAGAACATAGGTATGGGCAAAGACTTCATGACTAAAACACCAAAAGCAAATGGCAACAAAAGCCAAAATTGATAAATGGGATCTAATTAAACTAAAGAGCTTCTGCACAGCAAAAGAAACTATCATCAGAGTGAACAGGCAACCTACAGAATGGGAGAACATTTTGGCAATCTGTTCATCTGACAAAGGGCTGATATCCAGAATCTACAAGGAACTCAAGCAAATTTACAAAAAAAAAAAAAAAAAAAAAAAAAGCAACAAAAAACAAAAGCCCATCAAAAAGTGGGCAAAGGATATGAAAAGACACTTCTTAAAAGAAGGCATTTATATGGTCAAACATATTTTAAAAAGCTCATCCTCACTCCTCATTAGATAAATGCTAATCAAAACCACAATAAGATACCATCTCATGCCAGTTAGAACGACAATCATTAAAAAGTCAGGAAACAACAGATGCTGGAGAGGATGTGGAGAAATAGGAATGCTTTTACACTGTTGGTGGGAGTGTAAATTAGTTCAACCATTGTGGAAGACAGTGTGGTGATTCCTCAAGGATCTAGAACCAGAAATACCATTTGACCCAGCAATCCCATTACTGGGTATATACCCAAAGGATTATAAATCATTGTATAAAGACACATGTACACGTACGTTTATTGCAACACTATTCACAATAGCAAAGACTTGGAACCAACCCAAATGTCCATCAATGAAACACTGGATAAAGAAAATGTGGCACATATACACCATGGAATACTATGCAGCCATAAAAAAGAATGAGTTCATGTCCTTTGCAGGGACATGGATGAAGCTGGAAATCATCATTCTCAGCAAACTAACACAGGAACAGAAAACCAAACACCACATGTTCTCACTCATAAGTGGGAGTTAAACAATGAGAACATGTGGACTCAGAGAGGGGAACATCACACACTGGGGCCTGTCAGGAGGTGGGAGGCTAGGGGAGGGATAGCGTTAGGAGAAATACCTAATGTATATGATGGATTGATGGGTGCAGCAAACCACCATGGCATATGTCTACTTATGTAACAAACCTGCATGTTCTGCACATGTATTCCAGAACTTGAAGTATAATTTAGGAAAAAAAGAATATTGCCTCACATCAAATGGTCTATGTTAGTTAGCATATATGATCAAGTGACATACAATCATCATCAAAACCATATTACAATATCTAGAAGAGTTTCCTTTGACAAAATAAATAAAATGTTTCTACTTTATGATTAAATAAATCCATCATTCTTTATGCATGATTAAGCAGCAAAAAGTTTCAGAGGTTATAAAGGTTTTAAAGATGCTTCTGTATCCTTTGGTTTTGCTTTTATCTTTGAGGTTGGATACAAAAGCCACAATCTTTGCTGTGTTGGAAGGTGTATAGGGATAGAAACACAAAACCAACAAACATAAAGGTTTACCTTGAATTAGTAGAGTTTTTTAAAAATGAGAACACTTGAATTGGAAATATTGAAACTTTACCAAAAATTTGCCAAACCAGGAATCAAGACCTATTGTGTTGCTCATCCTTGACCCCACATCTACTCACTTTCCAACTCCTATGTATCAAACCCCCTAAATACCTCTCAAATTTATCCACTTGTCTCCATAATCACAGCCATCAATCACTCTCGTCCAAGCCAATGCCATCTATTACCTGGCTCTTAAAATTGCTACATTATATTCTGTGCCTTTGGTTTTACCCCTTCCTATCCTAAATTCTATACTCAGGCAGGGTGATTCTTGTATTGGAGACAAAGAGAGGGCACATACACCAAGGTGTTTTTGAAACAGTCGGCCATCCCTATCTGTGGGTTACACATCTGCAGCTCCAACCAACTGCAGATCAAAAATACTAGGAAGAAGTATATAAAGATAAAATAATACAAGTAAGAAACAATACAGTATAACAATGATTTACATACATTTACATTGTATTAGATATAAGTACTCTAGAAATGATTTGAAGTATTGTTTGACACTTGAACAACGTGAGGGTTAGAGATGCCAATCTCCCCCGCACACAGTCAAAAATCTGTTTCACTTTTGACTTCCCAAAAACTTAACTATTATCCAATTGTTGACAGGAAGTTTTACTGATAATATAGTTAATTAACTCATATTTTGCATGTTATATATATTATATACTGTATTCCTACAATAAAGCTAGAGAAAATATTAACACAATCATAAAGAATAAAACACATATTTTATATACTTTTTTAAATAGAGATACTTCTCACTATGTTACCAAGGCTGGACTCGAATTTCTGGGCTCAAGCAATTCTTCTGTCTCTGTTTCCTGAGTAGCTGGGACTACAGGCATGTGCCACCACACCCAGATCCTATATTTATTATTTATTAAGTGGAGGTGGATCATCTTCATCCTTCTCATGTTCAGGTGGAGTAGGCTGAGGAGGAGCAGGGAGAAGAGGGTTTGGTGTTGCTGTCTCAGGGGTGGCAGAGGCAGAAGAAAGTATAAGTGGACCCATGCAGTTCAAACCCATATTGTTCAAGTATCAGCTGTAAACAGGAGGGTGTATGTAGGTTATATGCAAATATTACACCACTCTATATGAAGGACTTGGGCATCCATGAATTTTGACATTTAGAGGTTCCTAGAAGCAATCCCTCGAGGATACTGAGGGATAACGGTTTAAAAACTCTGAGAGAGGTATGATGGAGAGGAAACTGTATTGGGGTGGAATAAAAGCTTAAAAATCACTTTGTTTAGTTTGTGGAAGACTAAAGTTCTTGGAGCTAATTTGTAGTGTAATTGCAAGTAAGATAATGAAGAAATTTGGGGATGTCTTTGGGTAATGAGAGTTTGTTGACTTGTTTTTTTCTAACGCTAGGGAATTTAAATTTGTCATCTCTCTGACCAAAGAAAGGAGTAGTTCTTTTGTCTTCTTGGGTTCAGCATTCACGGGGTAAGAGAGGTTGTGATTTGAGGAAGAACAGACCACAGATTGCATCAACCCGTGGGATGGCGGAAGTCAAGAGAAGAAACCAGCAAGGAACCCCTTGTGACAGATAATGACAAAGTAACCGAGTTCCGAGTTTTCTTTTTCTGCTTTGTAATACTCTTATGAGTCTTTTACAAGCTCCCAGCTAAATTGGGGTTCTGGTACCAGAACTGCTAGCAATCCTGCTCTAACAGGAAAAAAAAAGAGCAGGGGAGCTGAAAGTCGGTGTTTCCAGCGTGGCTTTTGCAAGATCCTTTTATTAGCTGGCAGACGGCCTCATGCCTAGTTCTTCGACCCAAGATCACGGAGGCCCTCACACAGGAAACTTGTTTATCCTGGCAGATGCCCTTGTGGCTCTTGTCTGACCTGTATCCCATCTATGCCCGCCTGACCATTGCTCTGGCACTGGGAGCTCGCTTTTGTGTTCTCCCTGGCATCCTGAGGAAAATGGCCTGGGGCAGCCCGCGGTTCTTCAGATGGAAGGCGCAAATTCAATACACCATCACAGTAGGAAACAAGTTCAAAGATTTTTACTCACAGATCCCAGGAAGAGAGGGTGGAATGAGTGGAGAGGTCAGTCCTCCATCTCCCGCGAGGCAGGAATGAAGAGTCAGGCAGAGAGCGAGCGAGCCAGCGAGCGTGTGTGGCCACTGGCAGTATGTAGAAAGGAATCGAATGTAGGTCACTTTAACTTTGCAGCAAATGCCTGAATGACTTGTTTAAAGGAAGCAGAAAAGCGGGGATCCCAACCTGCTAGGCGGGAGAGGTGCTTCTAGGTTCTTATCTCAGGCCACTGGCTTGAGCCAGCTGGGTGTGGTGTAGAACTACAAACTGTCAAGGACCACTGAGCCTTGCTTTTGGTGTGATAAAGTTGGATTCAAAATTAATGCTGAGGCAACATAGAATTATAAGAATTTACTACTATGAGAGCCTCATATGTTTAGCAAAACATGTTAGTATAGCCTTAGAGAAGGAAATAAATGGGCTTTATTTATGCTTGAGGCAAAGCAGTGTGGGGAGAGGACAGCAGCTTGCAGTGTGGTGATAGCAAGGCCAGAAGTATTCGTGAGGAGCCTTAAGCAGTAGTTAGGAATGAACAGTGAAGGAAAATAACCCAGGAAACATACGCCCTCCTCTTCTGGAGATCCTCACACAAAATTTTGTACTCTACACGGATGGAACATTGATTCAGCAAATCTATATTTTCAGTGCGTGACACTATTCTAGGTGCTGCGGATAACAGATGTGAACAAAACTGACCATGACCCAGCCTCTGTGGAGCATAGGGCCCTGTGCAAGAGACAGACAATAAACAAGCACAAATTATGTCACATGGTAAGAAATGTAATGGAGAAAAGCAAAGGAAGGTGCAGGGATAGCAGCTGCCGAGGGGAAGGCTTGGTAACATTTTGTAAAGGAGAACGGGGGATCTCTCTAAGATAACATTTGAGCAGAGATATGAAGGAAGTTGTGAGTGATCTATACAGATGTCTGAGAGAAGAATGTTCCAGGCAACAGAAACAAGTGAAAAGACTCGGGACTAGAGTGTGCCTGATATTTTTGATAGCTTTGGGAATAAAAAAGACTCCATATGTCCCTGTGAATCATTGCTATTGCCATCGGTATGTATTGGCATCAAATCTTGTTTTCCACTGAGAAAATCATTAACTTCATCAAATACTAAACATGATTGAGACCAGTTTTTCCTGAGGTTTCATCGAGAAATGGAAGCAGAATTTAAAATTTTTTACAACTATACCAGATTTTCTGATTTTCCACAGGGTAAATCGTGATGCATCTAATTAAATTCTGGGCAGATATTTATTTTATTTTTTTCAGAGAGAGAGAAAATGAAAGACAATTCCAAGCAGTTTAATTCACAGTCTTCCTCTCCATTCCAAATTCTGCCATCATTCTCAGAAAGTTGAGCGTATAGATGGACAATACATCCAAAATTTGGCTTTAAACACTACTTTTCAGTGCTTTCAAAGATTACTTCAAACATTACTTTATTTTCATAATTTCAATGACTTTCCCACCATTCTAATTCTGCTCTCCACATTCCATGGAGCAGGCCTGGTATGTTTTCATCCCTTGAAATGCTCATGTCTGATTTCCTAAACAAAAATATTGCTATCTAATAACCACAAGTCCTATCCTTCCAGTTGTCTCACTTGGCTACTTATACAATGCCTCTAGCTGCAAAGTAGATCAATGGTTACAGAAAGTGCTCTGGCATCAGATGCCCTAGGCTAAGAGCAATTCTGCCATGTTCAGAATGTGTGAACACAAGCAAGTTTCTTAATCTTGCTAAGCATCTGTCTTTCCTGTGAAAATAATAGTTGTCATTGGGAGGATAATATAAACTATAACATTTAGCACGACAACACTGACAAAACGTGCAATATATCATCCTCCTTTTTATTATTACCTGACCTCATCAAGACCTCTAGTTACTTCACTTTTCCACTTTCTTCTTTATTAGCCAATTTTTAAACTCTCTTCCCCCCAAACACCCTGCACCCCAGTCTTAGACAATTTGGACATTCACTTTAGTCACCCTCCTACCAATGTTCTCAAATCTCACCTCATTGTCCCACTGTACTTCCAATGCATTCTGTCTGTAAAACCCTCGCCCTAGGCTGCCACCAAATAATAAATACATATAAAATTTTAAAGGCCATACCACTGGGTATACTGTCCTTAGGACAGTGTAGGTGTTTAGTAAGTAGAATGAATGGATGGATGCTACCATAAATCCAAGGCCTGTATCCTCGAGGAGAAACTTAGAGCTACCCAGAAGCTTTATTTCGTAGTTCGCTCTCTCCCTTTTTTTCAAAGTAGTTATTTTGGCTGTCATTCTTCTCAAACTCCAAGCCCGGTCACCTAATTTCTCAGGGACTGCAATCTGTGTTTTCCTCCCACTCCTGTATTCCTCCTCTACTGGATCTTCTCTATCAGCATTGAATCATCCATGAGTCTCTCTCCTGCCCACATGAAAACAAAACAGCACGTCCAAGCATCTTTTTTCCTCAGATCCTCTCCAGTTACTGCCCTATTTCTCTTCTGCTTTTTCCATGGAAATTCCTTGAAAGTATTATTTATACTCACAGTTGACACTTTCTTATTTCCCACTTACTCCTTGGTATGTTTGCATTCTCACCCCATAACTGAAACTTCTCTTGTCAGTGTTATTTGCTGCAATTGAAGTTTGGCATTTTGGCAACAACTGACATTTTAACTTCTAGATATTTTTTTCTTGAATGCTTTATTCCCTTGAGACTTTTTAAATAACAGTTTTATTGAGATGTTATTCACATGCCATAAAGTTCACCCTTTTAAAGAATTCAGTGAGTTTTAGTATACTCACAAAATTGTGTATCCATGACCACTAATTCCAGAATACTTTATTACCCTAGAAAGTAACACTGTACCCATTACCAGTCACTACCTCTTGTCCACTCCCCTGACAAACATTAACCCTCTCTCTGTCTCTATAGATTTGCCTGTTTTGGACACTTCATTTAAATGGAATCATATACTATGTGGCCTTTTATATTTGGCCTCTTTAGCTTAGCATGTTTTGAAGATTTACCCATATTGTAGTATATATCAAAACTTTATTTCTTTTTATGGTTGAATGATATTCTATTGCATGGATATATCACATATTGTTTATCAGTTCATCAATTGATGGGCATTTGAGTTGTTTCCACTTTTTGACTATTATGAACAATTCTGCTATTGAACATTCGCATACAAGTTTTTATGTAAATATGTTTTCAATTCTCTTTGGTTATACACCTAGGCTTGGAATTGTTGAATCATATGGTTAATCCATGTTTAACTTTTTGAAGAACTGCCAAACTCTTTTCTGAAGTGGCTACACCAGCAATGCAAGAGGGTTCAAATTTCACTACATGCTTGCCAACACTTGTTACTGTCCATCTTTTAAATTATAGCCATTCTAGTGGATACAACATGGTATCTCATTGTGGTTTGGATTCACAGTACCCTAATGACTAATGATGTAGAATATCTATCATGTGCTTACTAGCCATCTGTATGTCTTCTTTGAAGAAATGTTTATTCTTCCCTGATTTTCGAGATCACATTCTATCAGTTTTCCTCTGTCTCCTGTATGGATTCCTTGTCTTCTGTCCTTGCATTAAATATTGAATTTTCTCATTATTCTGCCCCAGATCCTATCCCAGAATGATCTCATCCATGCTCAGGCATTTGTTAAAATCTAAAAGTCAATTATTTCTAATTCTCCAGTTCAGTTCTCTCTTTAAATATCCAGATTTGGCTATCAAACTATTTACTGAACATGTTTAAACTTAAATTTATTGTTCTCCACCAAACCCCAACCCATTTATCCCAGGATGAGTGGTCCAATAATTCAGCAAAACACCCAAGCTCAAATTCTTGCTATCCTCCTTTTCTCTTTTCATCAACTGTACATCTAAAGTGACCAAATTAAATTCTGGGCAAAATTTAAATTGTCCTCCAAGTAGGGTTTTCTGCCCTTTTCTTAATTATCAATCACCTATATCAGCCCTGTTCATTAATTATCTGAACTTCCAGTAATGACTTCTCTACTCTATTCCCAACGGGTCTTCTCATATCAAATGTTTTATCCTTTGAGGCAACACCCCTCATAATCTTCATATGAACAGCATGAACAAAAGCTGATATGTTTAAGGACTACATTTCCCAATCTGCCTTCCATCTTGTGTTTTTCACACACAGAACTTCCAAGCAGAATCACCCTCCAGGTTAGAGGACAGAAGTGAGTATGGGGAAGTGGCAGCCACACAAGCCATCTGAAAGCACTGGCAGAGAAGTAGCTTGGTTAGTCAGTGGCAGCTTTCACGGATGTCCTTCTGCCCTGGCTTTCAACCTTGACTGTGCACAAGCATCACCCATGGCTTTTTTGTTTTGTTTCAATACCATGGCCGGGCCCTGCTCCAGATCAATTAAATGCAGTCTTTGGGGGTGCTAACCAAGTACCAGTACTTTTGTAAAGCACTCCAGGTGATTCTGACATGCAGCCAGAATTGGGAAACATTACTCTGATGTCCAGCTGGTCCCTAAGTTTCTAGTTGCCAAGCCTAGGCCATGGTAGCTGCAGCTGATCCTGATTCAGCAGCTTTCCTGTGTGACCAGTGTAGTTCTTGTGTAGGAGGTGGTGGCCACAGACACAGCAGTTTTTTGGCCAGTCAGCAAAGCAGTGTGACTTGCGTGATTATTGTTTCTTGAAAATCAGCCTAAAGCCAGCTTCTCCAGCCCTCCCAACAAGTCTGTAAGCTGCTTAATACCTGGTAACAAATCCCATTCTGCTAAAACTGGCCAGAGAGTTCCATTGTCCACTACTGAACCTTAACCAATGCAGCTATCTAAAATTAATGTCTGACCACATCACATTTCTGCTTTAAATAATTCACTGGTTCACTACTGTTCTCGCATTAAACCTAAAATGCCTTTAAGTGACTTGTAAGATCTTTTGGAATCTGATATTTGCCTTTATGAAAAGCGTGTCAAAATGTGTGTTAAAAGTATTTCATAAGTGCATACCTTCATTGAGAAGTTACACATGTAAGAATTTATTTTAAAAAGATGTGGACATATAGGAAAAATGAGGCATATAAAGATACACATCACTGCATTGTGCATTAGTATTGTTTTGGAAAAAACTCTAAACAACTTATGAGAGTCTGGTGAGAAATGTTATAGTACCCTCATAGAGTGAAATAATTTTTGTTAACTAAAGAATCTTCATGTGGTAATCTTGTGTGTGATTTCTATTATTTTCTTATACTTTACTCACATTTCTCAATTTTTTTTCAAAGAACACGTATAAACATCTCTCAGGAAAAAAAAATCTTGAAAACATTTTCCCCTCAGGAAGAAAAATCTGATGTTTACAGTGAACAGACCAAAGCAAATAAGCAGTCCCCCTTAAAGAGCAATGTTCTAGTAAGACAGGCTCTTTCTAAATGAGCTAGTGTAGGGGTCCCCAGTGCAGGAAAGAGCCTCATTTGGAAACAGTCTATTAGGTCTCCTAGTGGGGATCCCCCCACCACCCACCAAGGGTGCACCCTAGTGCAGGGGTCCTGCTGTGTGGTCCAGTTCCTAACAGGCCAAGGACCTGGCCACACAGCAGAAGGTAAGCAGTGGGCGAGTGAGCATCACCACCTGAGCTCCGCCTCCTGTCAGATCAGCGGCAGCATTCGATTCTCATAGGAGTGTGAACCCTATTGTGAATTGGACATGCATGTGAGAGATCTAGGTTGTGTATTCCTTACGAGAATATAACTAATACCTTATTATCTGAAGTGGAACAGTTTCATCCCCAAACTATCCTCCACCCCCATACTCCTTCCACGGAAAAATTGTCATCCACAAATCCAGTCTCTGGTGCCAAAAATGTTGGAGACCACTGAGCTAGTGGACAGGAGCTCTGTCCCACTAATAGTTTCCTTCTGTGCAAGCCACTTTGACCATCACTATGGCCTTTGTGGTGGAAAGGAGGTGAAAAGAATATATCATAAGGGCTGGATAAACTCAAATATCTTATAAATAGTATCTGTTTACCTTCCTACAAGATAAAAGTGAAAAAAAGAACTCCTGACAGAGGAAAGAGATCAAAGCAGACCTCAGGAAGTTAGGAGAAATCTTCAGTCTCTTCTATCTCCTTCTGATTCCTTTCCT
This sequence comes from Theropithecus gelada, assembly GCF_003255815.1. Classification (NCBI taxonomy): domain Eukaryota; kingdom Metazoa; phylum Chordata; class Mammalia; order Primates; family Cercopithecidae; genus Theropithecus; species Theropithecus gelada. Next base: position 90,109,460 of record NC_037685.1, read on the forward strand.
CCTCCTTCAGCAGTGTATATTATACCAGAAAGGAAAGTAGTTTGGCATCGACTAACAGACAAACTGATAAGAAATCATCAAACATGTTTCCAGTACCTAGCATGCACAGGAGCCACAGCAGGAGCTTCAGGTAATAGACAGACATCACCATTAAGTCAAGCAGTATATCAACTGGTTCCTTCAGTAATGGCATAGGTTGGAATTTCTGCATAACCACTTCATAGGTATGGAAATTGAGGCTCTGGGAAATTATGTCCCTTCCTCAGGTCAGCCCAATGCCTAAGCGGCAGATCAACTTTCTTAGCCAGCTTTATTTGTAAGTTCTGAAATAAAACTTTACAGAAACAAGTTAGGTCTTATCCAGGTCTGCAAGTGAGAGGGAGGATGAAGGAGAGGGGCAGAAAGACCTGAGAGGAGACAGTAGCAAAGAAGGAGCCTTTCAAAGAATGAGTTGCATGGAGAGCATGGAGAGCACTGAGTTCCCATTCATCACTTCTTTATAAAGCTAATTTGAAGGTTAGCATTTTTGGGGGGAAATAAATTTGTGGTTAACATAGGAAAATGTTTGTGTGTGCATGGGCCTATTAAGGCCTATAATATTTTCATTATAAGCAGGTGGCTTTCATGCTGAGAGAGGGAACCTAAAACTTCTCCCTCTGTGCTATGTGGTTGGTTCAAAAAAGGCCATCCTAAACACCTAGAGGTCAGTATTAGTCCGCTCTCACTCTGCTAATAAAGACATACCCAAGACTGGGTAATTTAAAAAGGAAAGAGGCTTAATTGACTCATAGCACAGCATAGCTGGGGAGGCCTCAGAAAACTTACAATCATGGCAGAAGGGGAAGCAAACATATCCTTCTTCACATGATGGCAGGGAGAAGAAGAATGAGAGCCAAGCAAAGGGGGAAGCCCCTTATAAAACCATCAGATCTCAGAGAAGTAACTCACTATCATCAGAACAAGATAGGGGAACTCCCCCATGATTCAATTATCTCCACCTGGTCCCTTCCATGACCTGTGGGGATTATGGGAACTATGATTGAAGATGAGATTTGGGTGGGGACACAGCCAAACCATATCATTCCACCCCCGCCCCTCCCAAATCTCATGTCCTTATAATTCAAAACACAATCATGCCCTTCCAACAGTCCCCCAAAGTCTTAACCCATTCCAGCATTAACTCAAAAGTCCAAGTCCAAAGTCTCATCTGAGACAAGGCAAATCTCCTTGGCCTATGAGCCTGTAAAATCAAACAAGTTAGTTATTTCCTAGATCAAATGAGAAAACAAAGGGATTACAAGCCCCATGCAAGGCCAAAATGCAATAGGGCAGTCATTAAACTTTAAAGTTCCAAAATGATCTCCTTTGACTCCATGTCTCACATCCAAGGCATGCTGATACAAGAGGTGTGGTCCCACAGCCTTGGGCAGTTCTACCCCTGTGGTTTGTTAAGGTACATCCCTGCTCCTGGCTGCTTTCACAGGCTGGTGTTGAGTGTCTGCAGCTTTACCAGGCACATGGTGCAAGCTGTCAGTGGATCTACCATTCTAGGGTCTAGAGGATGGTAGCCCTCTCCTCACAGCTCCACTAGGCAATACCCGAGTGGGGACTCTATGTGGGGGATTTGACCCACATTTCCCTTCTGCACTGCCCTAGCAGATGTTCTCCATGAGAGGTCTGCTTCTGTAGCAAACTTCTGCTTGGACATCCAGGTATTTCCATACATTGTCCGAAATCTAGGCAGAGGTTCTCAGACCTAACTTCTTGACTTTCGTGCACCCACAGGCCCACCACCACATGAAAGCTGCCAGGGCTTTGGGATTAGACCCTCTGAAGCCATGGCCTGAGCTGTAACTTGGCCCCTTTTAGCCACTGCTGGAGCTGAAGCAGCTGGCACACAGGACAACATGTCCTGAGGTTGCATAGAGCAGGAGAGCCCTGGGTCCAACCCACAGAACCATTTTTCCTTCCTAGGCCTCCGGATCTGTGATAGGAGGGGCTGCTGTGAAGGTCTCTGACATGCCCTGGAAACATTTTCCCCATTGTCTTGGTGATTAACATCAGCTCCTTATTACTTATGCAAATTTCTGCAGCCAGCTTGAATACCTCCCCAGAAAATGGGGTTTTGTTTTCTATCACATTATAGTCAGGCTGCAAATTTTCCAGACTTTTATATTCTGCTTCCTCTTGAATGCTTTGACGCTTAGAAATTTCTTTCTCCAGGCCGGGCGCGGTGGCTCAAGCCTGTAATCCCAGCACTTTGGGAGGCCGAGACGGGCGGATCACGAGGTCAGGAGATCGAGACCATGCTGGCTAACACGGTGAAACCCCGTCTCTACTAAAAAAATACAAAAAATTAGCCGGGCGAGGTGGCGGGCGCCTGTGGTCCCAGCTACTCGGGAGGCTGAGGCGGGAGAATGGCGTGAACCCGGGAGGCGGAGCTTGCCGTGAGCTGAGATCCGGCCACTGCACTCCAGCCTGGGCGACAGAGCGAGACTCCGTCTCAAAAAAAAAAAACACGACTAAAAAAAAAAAAAAAAAAAAAAAAGAAATTTCTTTCTCCAGATACCCTAAATCATCTCTCTCAAGTTTAAAGTTCTATAGATCCCTAGGGCAGGGGCAAAATGCCACCTCTATGCAGTCTCTTTGCATAGCAAGACTGACCTTTACTCCAATTCCCAACACTTTCTTCATCTTCATCTAAGACCACCTCAGCCTGGACTTCGTTGTCCATATTACTATCAGCATTTTGGTCAAGACCATTCAACAAGTGTCTAGGAGGTCCCAAACTTTTCCACGTCTTCCTATTTTCTGAGCCCTCCAAGTCTCTAGGAAGGTCCAGACTTTCCGACATTTTCCTGTTTTCTTCTGAGCCCTCCAAACTGTTCCAGTCTCTGCCTGTTACCCAGTTCCAAAGTCGCTTCCACATTTTTGGGTATCTGTATAGCAGCACTCTGCTCTCCGCAGTATTAATTTTCTGTATTAGTCTGTTCTCATGCTGCTAATAAAGACATACATGAGACGGGCTAATGTATAAAGGAAAGAGGTTTAATTGACTCACAGTTCAACTTGGCTGGGGAGACCTCAGGAAACATAAAATCATGGCAGAAGAGGAAGCAAACACATCCTTCTTCATATGATGACAGGGAGAAGAGTGAGAGCTGAGTGAAGGGGGAAGTCCCTTTTAAAACCATCAGATTTGTGAGAACGTACTCACTATATAGGATCAGGGAAACCAGCCCCATGATTCAATTATCTCCACCTGGTCCCTCCCACAACACATGGGGATTATGGGAACTACAATTCAAGATGAGATTTGGGTGGGGACATAGCCAAACCATATCGGAGTCAGCAACGGCCAGCTTCACATCTTCTTTCTCCCCAAGAGTAAGGTTAGCTTCCTACATTGCTAATTTTTAATTTAAAAATTCAGCATAGAGAAAATTTTCTACTTTAAAAATACGAAATTCTTGCAGAAGTATGTAATAATTACAAGAAAAAGGAAATTTATCACCTCCAATTTCTTTCTTTACTACTTGCATCTTTTCTTTAAAGCTACTCTGGGGACCATTGGTACTGTTCCTGTCTAGAACAGAGTCTCCCTTCACTACATCCAGGAATAATTTTTTTAAATGCTCATATGCATCCATAGGTACGTCACATATATGAAGGTTCATTGTAGCATTGTTGGCAATAATGAAAAAAAAAATCAATGCTCATCAATAAGAGTGTTTTAAAATAAATTATGGAAGAGCCATACCTTGGAACAATATATAGCAAGTAAAAATAAGAATGTACATGTAGAATAAGAATGTTTAAAAATAGCTGCCAACTATCCCTTCCTCTTTAAAGTCTTGGTGCCTGTCTGTGAGGGAGCTCAGGTATACATGGATTGTTCTAGGAAAAGCTTTTTTACTCTTTTTTTTTTTCTTCTCTTTCTTTCTTTTTTTTTTTTTTTTTTATGAGATGAATCATTGCTCTGTCACCCAGGCTAGAGTACAGTGGCACGATTGTGGTTCACTGCAACCTCCTCCTCCCAGGTTCAAGTGATTCTCCTGCCTCAGCCTCCCGAGTAGCTGGGATTACAGGTGCTCGCCACCACATCGGCTAATTTTTGTATTTTTAGTAGAAATGGGGTTTCACCACATTGTCCATGCTAGTCTCGAACTCCTGACCTCAAGTGATCCTCCCACCTCAGCCTCCCAAAGTGCTGGGATTACAGGCATGAGCCACCACACCCAGACACTTTTTTACTCTTTATACCCCAAACAGCTAATAACAATACAGTAAGTCCTCACTAAACATCATGGATAAGTTTTTGGGAAGTGTGACTATAAGCAAAATGAAGTATAAAACCAAACCAGTTTTACCATAGGCTAATTGATATAAACAAGAGTTAAGTTTCCATGACGTATTTCTGGTCACAAAAATATCAATGAAATTTTAAAGACCAAAACAATTCCAACATCAAACATTGAAGTAAATGTGAGTCATATATACATTTAAGAAAGATTAATAAAAATAAGTAAGATAATTATTTACCCAACTTTTCTAGTTCAGGGTCTGGGGTGGCCAGAGCCTATGCCAGCAGGTCAGGGCACCAGGAAGGACTGGACCTGAATAGGACTCCATCCATCGCAGGGCACACTCTTACAAACACTCAAATTCACTCATGCAGGGACAATGTAGACATGCCAATTCACCTGAAATGCATATCTTTCAGATGTGGAAGGAAACTGGGGCACCCAGAGAAAACCCATAAAGACATGGGAAGAAAGTGCAAACTCCACACAGATGGTGGCCTCGGCCCAGAATCATTTTTTTTCTTATCAACGTTATAAAGAAACAACATTGAACAAAAAGATGTTATTTGAGGACCTGCTGCACTCTTCAACCCTGATCATTAATGGGAACTAGAAAAAGCAGAGTGAAAATGCACCTGACAATATAAAAAGTAAATGACCTGCATGGATTGCAGGAGGCCAACACAATAAAATCATGCTCGTAAGACATTTAAAGTTATTTTTGTTACTACCTCTGACTCCATATAGGCATCCAAATTTTCATGCTCTCTCTCCTTTTTCCTGCTTTTAGCACAAAGGCTTATCTAAAAATCTATCCTTTATAGCTTAGCAGGGATATGTCTCAGAGTCAAGGTGGACCTAGCTTAATTGCCCAGTGGCCTGTTCCAGAAATGTATGCAGATAAAGTATTTCATATACTTGTACAGTGTAATTGTTTTCTATTATTTCCACTGTTTTTAATATTTTCATTATAAATATATAGTTTTCTGCTATACAAGGCTAAATGCATTTTTTGTGGAGTAGCATGAAATATAACAATTTTAAAAATATTGTTCAATGAGGGGACATGATCTAAATTTCAAAACCACTGACATCCATACTTTTAGAAAGCAACCTGTTTGAGACTTCAAATTACATGAATGCTAAATCAAAAATTAAAGGCACTTAAACAACACAAATTACTCTTGATGAGATGTATTTGTCTCCAGAGCAGGGGTCTGAGTATCACTGCGGAAAGTCAGAGAAACCACTGAGGTTACAAGCAAGAGTGACAAAAGAAACGTGACACAGAAAATCAATTTGTTAGTGGTGTGAAGAGTGAACCAGAAAGGACAGAGGTGCAAAAGAGAATTAGAAAGCTCCTGCTATGTATATGTCACTAAACAGTGTATTTCACACATCTAATCTCACTCATTGCAATAGATATTTTCATATTCATTTTACAAATGAGAGAACTAAGGCTAAAGGAAACAAAATAGCTTGCCCAGGATCACATTGCTATTAAATATCAATGCCAATTTAGGGGAAGAGATTGTACAAAATTGACTTACAATATCCTAGTCTACAAGAGACCTTATATCAATTACTATGATAATCCTGTCTTTAGACTAGAGCTTTCATCTTGGCTAATCATTGGAATCACCTGAAGAGCTGTTCAGACTACCCAGTTCATCACCCCACACCAAAATTATTCTGATGATCAGTACAGTTAGGAAACTTCTGCTGCAATCTAGGTGATTGTCTAGTCATTCTACTGAAAAAGAAGCTAAGTCCAATAGATTATTAATTCAGCATTAGATTTACTGAATTTGAGATAATGGCAGGGCATTCAGTAGACTCAAGGAATAATTTAGCTGGAGACATGAGACCAGAGCTGAAAAGAAATATCAGAACTAGAGGAATAAATTTTGAAATTGTCTGCATGGAGATGATAGTGGGGAGTCATGCAGGGTCTTCCAGTAAGAAAAGAAATACAGGGGTTAAAGGCAAAATTTTAATGATATCCATGGAGGTAGAATGGGAGGAGGTGAAGGAACAAGTAGACATGACTGAGTAGTATTTAGACAGAACCTGTACCAGAAAGATGCAGTGCCACAGAGGCCAGATGAATGAATTCCAATTCTACAAATATCAAAGATGTACTAAGACAACAACAACAACAACAAACCAACAACAACAACAACAAACCCATAGATTTGACCATGGGAAAGTTACTGGTGAATTCTGAGAGTATTATCTGGAGTAGAAGGCAGATGATGGGATTGACTTAGTCAATGAGAAAAGAAAGGCAGCATGTGTAGGGCTCCAAGAAGTTTAACACTGAAAGAAAGGGAAGAAAAAAATGGTAGTACCTGGATCAGCAAGGTCAACGGAGAATGTTTTAATTGCTACTGTCATTGGGCTATCTGGCTAACACTAGGTGGCAAAGCATTTTAATAACTTATTTTAACCATGAAAAAATTTACCTCAAACTCAGAAATGTCTATTAAACTGAAGATTTGTGAACTGTTTTTATCTGTGTGAGTCAGGGAAGTGCACTGCATTTGCAGAAAAAAGTCCAGGTATGTGTGACAGGTATAAAAGATCGACTTCATCTGTGCAGTCTATCCAGCACAGCTGACTAGGGCTCTACCTTCTGGATGCTGCCCCTGGCACAGAGGCTGTCTTGGAACAGAAGAGCTTGAGCTCGTTATGCTGTAATAGCTAAGCCAGCACTTTTACCCCATGTTGGGCTTGAGGCCAGTTTGTCCAAGGCACTGAGGACACATGTGCAGTATCATGTGTCCCTCTTTTCTTTAAATTAGGTCAGCCAAAATTCAAGTTTACTTTTGTTTTGATGATGGGGGTGGGATGGTTGGCCAGGACAGGGCTTTAGACCTCTGGATCATGTGCTGCAATCCAACCTACCAGAGTGTTTCCTGATGAGGTCTGGGTGCCAAGTCAACTTAGCAATACAGTGTCACTGTTTTTTCCTTTCCATTACTCCTTACTTGCATATATCCCTCACTGAGGAAGTTGATTTTGAGCTGGACTAGAATTCAGATATTTCTGGGTCTCCTGGCCATTTGGCCACCCCAAGTCCACCCCAACTTCCAAGGCCACATTTGGACAGCAGAAAGCAGCCCACAATGTCTAGAGCATGAAGGACAAACCAAGTCAAACTCCATAAGGGAAAACTAAGTTTAAAATAACTTAGAGGCCATGCACCGTGGCTCACGCAGGTAATCTTAGCAGTTTGGGAGGCCGAGGCGGGTGGATCACCCGAGGTCAGGGATTCAAGATGAGCCTGGCCAACATGGTGAAACCCTGTCTCTACTAAGAATACAAAAATTGGGCAGACATGGTGGCGCACGCCTGTAATCCCAGCTACTTGGGAAGCTGAGGCAGGATAATCGCTTGAACCCAGGAGGTGGAGGTTGCAGTGAGCCAAGATGGTGCCACTGCACTCCAGCCTAGGCTACAGAGTAAGACTCTATCTCCAAAGTAAATCAAAAAATAAAATAAAATAAAATAACTTAGAGACCATGTACCAGCACCAACCACCATCTCAATTTTAGCTAACAGCCTCCATTTCCATTTTACAGGAAAAAAAAGAAGGTGCCACATGGGAACTCCATCATTTTCCACTGCCTGCATCCCACTCACCCTCTTCCCCTGCTTCTCTTCTCTTACAATTCAGAAAGATCCTTTCTTCTATATTAGGTCAATCTTTGTACCTTGTATGTGCACTTTGAATTCCACCCTTACTGACTTTCTAAGAACCCTTCTTTTTCTTCTAACAAATTGTTGATTACCCACTCTCTTTCCTATATCTTCATCTTCTCCCTCTTAACCGGATTCTTTTCATCCTTGAGAATGCCCAAGGCTTCGTGGTGGCTCACGGCTGTAATCCCAGCTCTTTGGGAGGCCAAGGCGGGCGGATCACGAGGTCAGGAGATCGAGACCATACTGGCTAACACGGTGAAACCCCGTCTCTACTGAAAATACAAAAAAAAAAAGAATGCCTAAGGCTTTCTTTTTATTTTTATTTTAACCCCTACCCCAGGTCTGAGCTAGATTTCTAAGTAGAGAGGTTCAGTCTCATTGTCCCTATGTTGCCATCAACCTCTTTAATTCTAACCTTCTCCAACTCGCTCCCAGTCCATCACCCTACTGAAGTGATTCTTAGTTCTATTGTGGTCACTCCACCTTGAGCACATTCAATTGGCATTTTCAGCTTTCACCCTACTTGAATTCTTAGGAATCACTCCTAACAATGGTCACTCCCTCAGTCTAGAAATTGAGAAACTCTACTCAGCTCAAGTAACAGGACACATATTCTCCTGTGTTTTTTTGTTTGGTTTATTCCTTCTTAATCTTCTTTCCTGACCCATTCTGTTCTACTTGGCTGTTAATATTCAGCTATTGGTAGTATCACTTCCCAACCCTTTTCTCAGTCTATGCTCTCTCCCACAACTAGCTTCCATGCCCATCTGTAAATTAATAACCCCCAATGTCTATACTCACTCCAGTCCTCTCTTCTGGTCTCTAGTTCCACAAACTGAACTTTCTACTTTAAAATCCCCATTAGTACAAACATTTTTCAAGCTGTTCCTGATCCAAAATGAACTCAAGATCTTCTCTCACCCTAAACCTGATTTTCTTACATTGTTCCTTCTTTGAATTAATGTAACTTGTACAATCCAGAAATGTATGAGTAATGCTTATACTTCCATATCCACTTCATTTATAAGCCATAAGATTTTACCTCCTGAACATCTCTGGAGTTTTTCCATTTCTCTTTGTTCCTGCAGTCACCATTCCAGTCCAAACTACTATCATCTTTCCCTCACATTGCTGTAATCAAACCCTAACTCATCTCTCTACATCTACTCTGGCCTCCAATTAGTTTTCTTTCTTTTCTTCTTTCTTTTTTTTTGTGATGATGTCTCACTCTGTCACCCAGGCTGGTGTGCAGTGGTGCAGTGGTATGATCTTGGCTCACCGCAACCTTTGCCCCCCAGGTACAAGTGACTCTTATACTTCAGCCTCCCAGGTAGCTGGGATTACAGGTATGTGCCACCACGTCCTGCTATTTTTTGTAATTTTAGTAGAGATAGGGTTTTGCCACGGTGGCCAGGCTGGTCTCAAAACTCCTGACCTCAGGTGATCTGCCCCCCTTGGCCTCCTAAAGTACTGGGATTGTAGGTGTAAGCCACTGTGCCTGACCTCCAATTGGTTTTCTACAGTACAACTAGTATTATATTTCAAATCTGATCTTGTCACTCTCTCACTTAAAGCTTTTTAGTGCTTCTTATGACTTTTAGGATCTTACAAGGCCCCGCATGATCCAGCCCCTGTTTGTCTCTCCAGCCTGACTCTCATCTCACACATTCTATCACTTTGTTTTGCCTTGTATTCTTTCCTCTTCCTGGAATCTATCTATCTATCTATCTATCTATCTATCTATCTATCTATCTATCTATCTATCTATCTATCTATCTATCTATTACTTCCATCTTTCTCTCTTACACACACACACAACTTTTCTCAGTTGACTCAAATACACTATTCCTAAATACATAAACAAACCTTCATAACCTGCCCCCTCCTTCACCTCTAATCCCCTCCCCGTTATATCTCTTCATAGCACAATGTGCATTTCCTTTATCGTTTTTTCATAGTGTCTAATTATGCGTTGATTTAAGCTTATATAACTATTTTACTCCATGACTATCCTGGAAGCCCCCTGAAGTCATATTCTTAATACTAAACAAGGTTGGCCCAGGAAACAACAAATATTTTATTGAATTTGATCTATTAAATTTGACCAAGAGGCCATAGACAAGATTGGGTTTAACGTTCAAAGCATCAAAGTTCAGGATCAAGCTGGGTCAAGTTGGAGGAGAGGTGGTCTTGGGATTCTAGGCCTCACGTTTAATGCTCTGTGGATGTGCTGGTGAGTCATGCTGCCTCAAAGAAGGGGAGCAAGGCAGATGCTGTCACCATCTCAAAGGACTGTAAATTAAATAACACTATGCATGCAAAAGTGTTTTATAAGCTAGAAAAGCTGTTGTTCATAGATTTGATTTAAGCCTATGTAATGTGAGATAAGATTGGTGAGGGCAGGGAAAGTCTTTTATTCACAGCTCTAATCCCAGTGTTGAGAACAGTAGCAGAACATAGTAGAAGCTCACTACTTGCTTGTTAATGAATAAATGGCTATCCATCTTATTAAAATAAGCTAACAGAAGAATTTATTAACCACATTTGTTGAATGGTTAAATCCTATTCTTTGAAGTGCCAGGCTGTCCTTAGAGAGATTTAATTCAAAGGTTCTGAAAAATAAGATAAATCTCATATATGAAATGGTTTTAAAAATCAAGGTGGTAGAACACGTAAGATAATCCCTTTAGGATAATTTCCAGTTCTGTTTCCTTAGTTAATGGCTATTAATCCTTAAAAATCAACGCAAGCACCCATCTCCACTGAAAAGCCTGTCTTCACTCCCAGTCTGAGTTAAGTATTCAACACATACTCACATACACACACACCCCCCTGAACTGCTGTGGCTCTATGGGAATATTTGTTTCATAGCACTCTTTTCACTGTTTTGAAAACCACTGAGCTCCCTTCCACCAGTCTCTAAGTTCTGTTAGGATAGCAACATTGTCTTATTCTTCTAATGATTGCTAATTCCTAACATGGTATCTGACACTTAGTAGATGCTAAATAAGTTTTCGTCAAAGTGACCTGAATCTTTGAAGAGTTTCAGAGATGGTATCAATTTTATAACCTGATTTACTCATGCATTAGATTTCAACCCATTTTTCAGCTAATCCCTATTCATACCTGGAAGGAATGATAACATATCATTTCATAAAAACTTTCTGGACCACTTTCAGGGTACCAGATTCATTTTAAAAGAATTCCGATCAATACTAGTTTAAATTAGGTATCAGAAAATTCAATGCATACATAAGTGTTTGCTGTATTTATACAAAGCTAAACTCAACAGTTTCTTCCATTTCTTTTCTTTCATTTAGCATGACACTTTTGCTGATATTTCTGAACTGCTGGATAGAACAAATGCATTTCTATTAGAGCCAGTATTTTCCCATGGGATTCTATCAACAGGTGCTCCAGCTTCTTAATTATCTGTACACTTTCCCTTTACTTTTTAATTACTAAAACAAGAGAATTTACTGCAATTGCTGAAAAGGCCAGATCTATTTAAATAAATAAGGCTATTCTGGATTACATACAGAATTAAAATTAGGGGGCCAACTGTTCCTCAACATTATGTGATGTATGGTCAATAGATAGCATCCTGGTGTTTTCTTTCCTATCCCTTCACTCAGCACTGAAATATTGGGGAAAAAGATATTCCAGGACAATATCTTTATATTCACAACTCTCAATATTCCAAACAGAAGGAAAACCTCACTCTTAAGAAATCATAGCTTAATTTTCCCCCTTCCAAAATTACATACCAGCATGAATCCGTATATTCCAGATAATTTTCTTTGGTCAACATATGACTGTTTACCCATCTGTGCAACCTCCATATATCTTTAAAACACCACAATCCACAGAAAACTGCCTTTAAAAACAAACATTGTGAAAAGTATACAAATGTTTGATTTATTTTTCTGAGAAGAGACCTTCCCAGGAAAAAAATTTACTGCAATATATTCAAGGTATATGGTTTGTCTTGGGTGAAGAATGGTGAGGGTTAAGAGGGAGTCATTTTTCTGCGGTCTTCACTGTTATAGTTCTAGTCATATTTCCAAAAATGTTTATGATTTTCAAAGTTTTTTAAAAAGGTTAGATTTGCCATGTACAAATCCTGAACTCCTCTGGTGTTGCTTCATTCTTCTTTTTTCAATAATTTTATATGTTGCTTTACATACACATGTGCGGAAGCAATGCGTAAAATGCAGGTAAAAAATCTACATTATTTCGACATATGATTCTGGTAAAACGTTTTAAAAGCTTACTTTATTTGTCTGACTGATTTCAACTGTATTCATTATTTCCTGTTATTTTCCCTTCCCACAAATCTCTTGCCTCAACAGAATTAACATTCTTATATGTTCTATTTCCGAAGAACAAACTAAAGAAGCATCTCAACTATTATTGCTCTGCAGCGGCCCCTGCTGGTAAAAGACACTATACAATTTATCCCTCGTCAGCTCTGCTTGTCAAGTCTGAATTTCCAAGGAGCAATGCCACAGTCTAGCCACAATTAACCTCTAGCTTCAGCAGATCCTAGAATGCGGCTGCCTAACCATCTGCAGGGCAGCAACTCCTCCTTGTTTTCAGTGTGGAAAGAGAATGCCAGAGGAATACATATTTTGTATGAGTCTTTATTTTCCTTGTTTCTAGAACACATAAGACAAAAAGGGATTTGAAACTGTGACTAAAATGATAAAAGAAAATCAATGCAGCAAAACATAGACCACCTGAAAATCTTCAGTTGAAGTACAAGTCGTGGCATGATGTCAAAGAGGTATTCTTTTCACAGAGAAGGCATATTAAATTATGCTAGCGCTGACTGCTCCTCCAAGGACCCTTGATAGATGCTTACAAGAAGAAAATCTTCCTTTCTGGTTGACCTTAAAAGCTGTCTTACCCCAGGCCTTAAACGTTTCAGTGTAAACATAAAACATTTTTCCATTGATTTCATAAAAAAATATTTTCAACTTGTTCTCCTTAGTTGTTGCTTATCATCTGCCCATGCATATGGAAAGATATATGTGTATATATAGAGAGAGATGTACAGATATATTAATTCTCAGCTAAAGAATAAATACATTTATCATTCAGAATGACAGAACCAGAGTGGAAAATACCCAGGTGATTGCAATTTGTTTTGCCATGCACCCATGAAAACTCCCCGTAGTGAAAAGAAAATAGAGCAGTCAGGTTATGATAATAGAATGTATCTATTTTTCTCACATTTATCATTATATTTAGGCCAATCTTCCCAAACACAGCAAAAGGTGTACATTTGTAATAAGGATACTATTCCCCCAGGATTGAGTTGAACTGGGGGCAGTGGGGAAGCTGCAGAACTAATCTACATGAACTTGGATTGTGTAATGGGGAAAACAAGACTTTGGGAGAAATAAGAGACAAGAACAATGGGAGACAGGAAACAGGACACAGAAGACAATTTGATTTGAAGATTTGGAGTATGTGCCTATTTTGGTATCAGGAAGTACATCTTTAAAAGGAAGGGAGAATATGCCTAAAACAATGGAAGATCCATTATTTTTTGTATACAATCTCAACAGAAATAACATCCCTTCAAAAGAGTAGCCTCAGGGTAACTTCTAATTCATGTTTGATGAATATTATAATTTTATTTAATAGCAAATAGTACCACTATATATGTCAGCTACCAAATGACTATTAACCACGCCAGGTATTCCAGGTAGATTAGGCTGTGATTTTTGCAGGCTTCTCACTTAGTAACATCACGCAATGGGCAAGCCAAGACACCAGAGGCCACCAAAGTGTGGCTAGAGTAGTGCCTGTTTTAATGAAATAGAATCATCCAAGTGCTTTTGTTTTCCTATTCAAAAACCAAATTTGGCCTCGAACAGCCATCTGATATAACAAAACAGCACAACCCAGGCTGATATAATGATAGCCTCTTAGGCAAAGCTGCTAAATAGTTGTACCTTTCAAAGCAAATGAAGACAAAGAAACCCAAACCAGACACTGTATGTTCCCTCAGTAGAAAAGATAAACTTTCAAGTTGTGACAAGGGATTCTGACATATGGCAAACCTTGACAAAGCATCAGGGTACAGATGAGCAACCGTTAAGTCATCTGACCTTTGTCTGTACTCTATTTGGCAGACACTCACAAAACTACTACCCTAGAAATATCACTTCCATAAAGCAACGTAAAGAAGTCACTAATGTATTATCAGATCCCGCAAGAGGAATGCTCTAGAATTTATTCACTGTTAATGAATTAACAATAGTAGGAGTATATTTATATGCTTTTGTGCCAAAAAAAAAAAAAAAAAAGACAAGACAGTGAGATTTCATCATGTCAATGGGTATATGCTCCTTTGACAACCTTCTTGGCAGTGATTATAAAAGCAGAATCTTGGGGGGAAAATGTCATGAGGGCTCAGCTTATTAAATTTTGTAAATCATAAGGCTTGTCTGTGAATGCAGAGCACTGCAGCTGATTTAGCTGTTGGCCTAGAAACTCTGCTGTTAGGACCATTAAACAGGTCCAGAGTTTAAGTTGCACTGTAAATTACACTCAAAAGAAACAGGCACAGACTTTCGCCTTCATGTTTTCTGTCTGTGAACGCTGTCACCGCAGCAGCCCTGTGAGATGGTGTCAGAATTTTACAATGAGGCATCAAACTAGTGCACCTTGATTGAGCCCACCTGAGACTATCGCAGAGTTCTGTTGTGAATTTAAATATAAAAAATAGAGAACCAAATTAAATCAGGCTTTTTCTATTTGAAAAATCTTCACAGCTGGAAGAGATACAACCAATATTCTTTTTAGGTTATGCCAGCTTTTACAGTCACTTTCAACAAATAGCTATCATTAGAAATAGCAAGGACAATGCAGTTGATCGTTTAAAAATAAAGGGTTGTCATTTTGATATTTTTTCTTAAAAGGAATAATGAATTGCCTATAGCTACCATGACTGAAACTCCCTTTTAGAGGCTACAAATAAATGGAGCCATAAAGAAAGCAAAGTCATATGTCAAAGAAATCTGATCCAATTAATCATTCTTTGTAGCAATTCTGTCATGAAACTTTCTAATATTTTGTTTCTATTGAGATGTAAACTGCTAGCTGGTAATTTGGATCCTACTCAGTTATTTAATGTTCTGTTAATTTTTTTAAAATGAATTTTTTTCATGCAAGACTAAGTTTTGAAAGTTTCTAGTGACCAAGTTACAAATAGTCAATTATTTTATAAGAACTGGGAAAGGAATTATTTTCTAAAATATACCAACTAAAGGAAAATAGTTTGAGGTATGAAATATAACATTATTGTGCTTATATTTTGAAAAAATGTGTGGCATTCTATAAATGCTGCATAGTTGTAATATTTAACTGGCTGAAAATAAATATCAAAATAACCACTATTATACTTATATAATCTGAGGATATGTGTTTAAATTGTCACAAAAAGAAAACATTTTCATTCAAAATCACTTCTAAAATGATGCCTTAAATATAGTAAACATTAAAGAAATATTGGTTGATGAGAAGACCAGTTCTGCCCATTCTATAGAGTTTTGTAAGCATAAAATCTTCACTTTGTTCTCCATGGTAAATTCACCTAAGCCAATTGCCACTGGTAATTTATTAATATATCTACAAAGCCCTCTTCAAGGCAAAAGAAAAATAATGTCAATCATTGATTGAATGCTTCCCACCATTCTCCAAGATCCTGTATACCCAGTACTTTATAACATAATGAAACAGAATGCAGCTTGCTGAAAATGATTACTAATTTTTTTCCCACTTGGACATTTTTTATGTTAAGACACAAGAAACCAGTTTGGAAGACATGATTAAAATGTGGTATGATATCAATAGAAAAAAGAAAGGGCAGAAATCAATACTGTGAGGGCTAATAAAGACAAACATACTATGATTCACCAGGGAAGAAATAATGGATGAAAAATTGAATATGATTCAGCAGTGTAACACTGTCACCAAAAGGCAAATGCTATATCGGATTGCATTAATAGACATATCATGTAAAACAAGCAAGGTAATTTTTCAGCAGCAGCATTTCGCAACCCTATTGGTTAGGCCAAAATTGGAAAAGTGCAGTACTTTGGGCCACAATCATTACACAGAAAGTTACACAGAGTTTACAGGAGAACAAAAAAACAAGCACAAAGAAAAATAAATAAATAAGTGTCGATAGATAGAAGATAGCTAGATAGACAAAAGAAACTATCAACCACAAGGCTTAGAAAATCAGACTTGCTTTCAGAGATCAAGAGAAGTCAGTTGATGTTCAGCTTGAAAGCAAAGCCAAGCAAGGGAGGAAATAAAGATGCATAAAGGGAACAAGGTCTCAAAAGAACCAGTTGCTTTCATTAGGCAGCAGGACCAACAATAAATGGATTCGAGTTGTTTCCAATCATGATTTACATTAAAGAGAAAGAACAATCTCTAGCATATAGACAATCAATGGTATGTCTGGGATATCAGTTGCTGGATATACTCAAAAGAATAAATATACTCAATCTTTCAATAGTATTTCAAAAAAATATCTTCCCAGTATTCCAAAGCCTTAGTATTCCATTTCTCTTATTAATATTTTCCCCCTCACCTGAGCTGGTATCATTGAAAGCATATTTAATGAGTACATGGCTAAAGAAACCTTCAAATATTTATAGTTATTTTCTGATCTATACAACATATAGTCAGATAACTCAAAGAGCAAAATTGAAAAATTAAAAAAAAAAAAAAACTCTCTGGTGAAATTGAGCTTGAAATTATAGACTCCAGGAGTCAAAGAATCTCTACTTTATCAAAAATAAATTATCTTAGAATAAAAAGATAGGAAAAATATTTGCTAATTGTATCAAGAACTTACTATATACCAGGCATTGTCCTGTATTTTTCACCTATAGAGTCCTATTTAGTACTTAAACCATCTTAAGAGCTATATACTAACTCCATGAGAAACTGAGATCTAGAATTACTAAGCAATTTTGCCCATAAGTTCCCACAATCAGGATTTTGAACTCTAGCTGTCTAATTGCAGGGCTCTCATAGGCTATCCTGCCTTTCAGTTCCAAAGGAATATACCACAGAATCTGATGAAACTAAATAGTATGGGCTAGGATGATAGCTAAAACATGTATCAGTAGATAATGGCAGTTGATGAGTAAAGAAATAGCCTTATGAGGCAAAAGGAGTAAATTAGAATAGGAGTAAGGAAAGTTTTATTTCTCAATGCTTGGCACTAATATTAGAAAACATATTGTGAAAGAGTAAGGAACATTCTGGTGACTTTCTAAAATTCTAAATAGTTTAGATTTTCATTTTGCTGTGATGATGTTGCAAAACTTTTTCTGAATGTAGAATATTAAGTTATTCAAACTTTTATAGCATATGATTTACATAAATCATAACATTGCTTTGGAAAAATCACACTGGGGACTTCAAAGGGAATATTTAAGTTGTCTAATATAGATTAAGTTAATATTTAATTTCTATCTAATATAAATTAATCTCATTAAGAGGGGCAACTGGCTACAAAAATCATCTCCTCAAATTTTGCCTCTCTTGGGTCCCAGAGAAGGAAGAAGTAGTTAGAAATGGGAATTGAGAAGCAATCCAAAACATGTTCAGGATCATGACAATTATCTAAATCATATCACTACGATACAAGCATACTCAATTTAGAAACATTATTATTCAAAGATGCATTCATGATATAAGAAAGAAGGTCTAGCTGACAAACAGATATTGCATTCATATTGCTTCTCATAAAAATAGAATGATTATAACTATTATAATTTTCTCTTGCCCTTATAGCTTCCCTGTATTCCAATGCCTTGGTATTCTGTTTCTCTTATTAATATTTTTCCCCTCACCTGAGCTGGTATCATTGAAAGCATATTTTATTTCTGGCCAAAATAATGGGTATGAATGACACAAATGATGATCTTAGAGTTGATATAGGGCTTTGTCCTTCAATTCTCATCTCTGTTACCACTTTGAACATGTTCACAATAGCACGAGTACTACTGGCGATCTTTCCCCACCTGCCCTTTATTCTGTTCTTCCCCGCTATCTAGGGCCCTTTAAGGACCTTTGCAACGACATCATATTCCTTCATATTGGGTTCATTTATCTGTCCCTTAGGGATAAAACTGCATAGATAAATGGTCACGCCCTTTCTGCTCAAGGAATTATCTCATTAAAACTGCTATGTTGGAGATGAAAACTTTTGTTGAATACAGTTTTTATCTCTCACATATAACACTGGTGAATTTGTTAACTTAACACTAGATCATAAAAATAAGGAAGGTGGCCAGGTGCAGTGACTCACACCTGCAATCCCAGCACTTTGGGAGGCCAAGGAGGGTGGATCACAAGGTCAGGAGATCGAGACCATCCTGGCCAACATGGTGAAACAACATCTTTACTAATACAAAAATGAGCTGGATGTGGTGGCACGTGCCTGCAATCCCAGCTACTCGGGAGGCTGAGGCAGGATAATTGCTTGAACCAGTCTGTCAGAGGTTGCAGTGAGCTGAGATTGCGCCACTGCAGTCCAGCCTGGTGACAGAGCAAGACTCTGTCTCAAAAAATATGTAACAAACCTATATACCCTGAACATGTACCTCTGAACTTAAAAGAAAATAAACATACACACACTAAAATAAAGTGTTTTTTATTCTGGATCCTAGATCCTGAGCTTCCTCAAAACAAAAACAAAACCAGTAACATTGTTTACATTAAATGCTGGCTCTTAACTGTTCTTTATTGAATATCCATTAATGATAAAGCATTATTCAAACCCAGGAAGATTTAGAACAAACAGTCTTGGCTCAAATATTGATTCTACTTACTAGATGTATAAATTGGAAACTTAACACTCCTGCACCTATTTCTGCTTGTTTAATGGGAATAACTTTACTTATGATGCCAGGATGACTATAAAAGTTAGAGGACAAATCAAATTACTATGGTCTTGCACATAGCAAGCACCCAAAAAGAATGATGACTTTTTTTTTTTTTTTTTTTTTTTGAGCCAGAGTCTTGCTCTGTCACAGACTGGAGTGCAGTAGCATGATCTGGGCTCACTGCAACCTCTGACTCCCTGGTTTAAGTGATTCTCCTGCCTCAGCCTTTCAAGTAGCTGGGATTACAGGCACACACCAAGAAGCCTGGCTAATTTTTTTATATTTTGAGTAGACATGGCGTTTCACCATGTTGGCCAAGATGGCTTCAATCTCTTGCCCTCATGATTCACCCGCCTAGGCGTCCCAAAGTGTTGGGATTACAGGTGTGAGCCACTGCACCAGGCTGAATGATGACTCTTAAGATTACAGTTATACTTTAATAAAATGCTAAAGAGCATTAGAAAGCTTAAGAAGGGACCAAAAGAAGGCAGCAGATTCTTGCACAGAAATCCTGAGAGTTGGAATTGTAAGGGCCTCTGCCAATCTTCCATTCCTATGGACCTCCTTTGTGCCTCCAGGACTTCTTCAGTTATGGGGAGTTTCAAGAAAGTAGGGTACCAAACCTCACATTCCTTCCAAGAGAATATCAGAATTAATTTGTTTAGTTCATCAAGCTTTCAAATAATATTTTATTTGATAAAATGTTTCTTTTAGTGGAATAACCTTGGAAGTTATGTGAGATGTCCAGAACTCAGCCAGGTATTAATTTTTCATTCTTAAGAGTTGAGATTTTAAAAGCTTTTTAATCTACATAATAAAAACACACAATTTAGTTAAGTTCAGGGTCTCTAACATTAAAAGGAAAAAACATTCTGCATATTTTATGAGCCAAAGAAATGCAAAATCCAATCATTAAGTATAGCCTGGGAGAGGATTATGGAGCAATCTGACTTTTGGACTCTATGATTAATTTTGACTTTAAGTTATGAAATCCTTGTCAGATACACTGCACAGGATCAATCTGTCCTATCCACATCACAAAGAACCAGTTGTTTCTTGACCAGAAACTCTGATTCTTAATAACTTCAGCAAACTGAGAAGGCAACCAAAAGCATCAGGTGAGAAAGCTACCCTCAAAAGTGTTTGAGGCAACAAAATTGTACCTCCCAAAGGAAACATTGTTCAAGCCAAGCAAATGTAGAATGAATGTAGAATATTTAAGATGATCATTTATTCATTCAGCAAATATTTATTGAGTAGTACTAGGTGCCAAGTACTATTTTGGAAACTGTGAAGTGAGTAAAACAGAAAAAATCTCTACATTTGTAGACCTTGCTTTCTAGTTAGGAGATAAATATAGTAAACATTATTATCAAGTATAGCTGATGATACCAGTGCCCTGTTCACATCTCCTCGACACTCACTGGTTGAACACTGTTAACTGTGAACAACTGTAACTCTCTGCCCAAGCACGAGAAGCACACTCCACCCACACTCAAGGCAAGGCAGAAATGACTGTGCAAGTCCCAAAAGCAGCTCTCAACCAAGGACAGAAGGGGTCTGGTAGATCCATACCCCATATTCCTCACCTTTTGGTGGAAAGCTATCCAGCCTTGGTTGTCCACAGAGATAATCTGCTTAATAATCTACCTCCCCCTGACTTGCTACCCTACTCCCCTGTCTGTTTGCTTGGAGTAAATTCCCAAATAAACTACTGACTCAAATTTTATCTCAGGATCTTCTTCTAGGAGAATGTGTCTGCTTCTAAACAAACAAATCATGTAGTATATTAAAAAGGCCAGGCGTGGTGGCTCACACCTGTAATCCCAGCACTTTGGGAGGCCGAGGTGGGCGGATCACAAGGTCAGGAGATCGAGACTATCCTGGCTAACATGGTGAAATCCCATCTCTACTAAAAAATACAAAAAGTAGCTGGTTGTGGTGGCAGGCACCTGTAATCCCAGCCTGGGATTATAAGCAGAATAGTAAGTTTTGTCAAACAAACCTAAAAGTTTAAAGAGGAATTCAGTTTTTAAATATCTAACCTTAATAAAATGAGTATTATTATTTAAAAGCAAGTTAACTCCTGAATGGTCTCTTCTACACACAAACCAGCCCCCAACGGATCAACAAATTCACATTCAACAGCTTACTCAGATGAAAAATGAAGTTGAATGCCCAGCGTGTAGTCAAGCATATTTCTGAAGACCAGAGAAATTAAATATGCTCTCTAGAGTTTCAAAGTCAAGATTTTCAGATACTTTTTGGTAGTATTCATGCCTAAAAGGAGCCATGGCTTAACTGTGAGTCATTTGGGGAGTTTTGGCATTCTATGACACATGTCAAATTATTCTGGAAAATATTTGGAGGCCATCTCATTAAGGTCCATGATGCTTTTATTGTTATTGTTGTTTTAACTATTCAACACAACACATATGAGATATACTTTGTATGACATGATATTTAGTGCTCATTAGGGCAGAATAGACTTGCCCAATGCATTCCAATAAGTCACAGCAATGCTACAATGAATACAATCCAAGAAAAAAACAAGGAAGAATTTGCTACAACAGACTACTTTCATTTTTATCCAGGTCATTACCATATCTGGATAGAAACCACAGCAACAGCAGCAGTTTACAATATTAAGAAGAATTTGGGGAAACATAAAACTGTGCTGATTAAAATTTTTTAAAATATCGTGTATAAGCAATACTGAGCTCTATTGGATTGTAGCTATTTCTAAGTTTATAACCAATTGTTAATATTACAAGTGGGGTTTCATTGCGTTGATTCGTTTAAGGGCTTATTTAATGGTTTGAGGCATCTGAAACTTTTGGTTGCTCCCATAAGTAGAATTAATTTAGGTTGATTTGATAACTGATTATTTATGAGGCTGGTTGGGGGCCTAAATAAGGTGGAATAGTGATATTAAAGCAGAAAATCACTTTAAGTAGCTGAAGTTTCCAGCTATGCTTTCCATATTAGTTTTATTCAATGGGTATTTCCTCATACTCCTCTAAATTTTTAACACTTGGGTACAGATCACAGAAAATAAACGACAATTAAGAGTTGCTTAAACACAGAAGAGTATCACATGAGATTTTGTAGAATTTGAGAATATGTAATTTATTAAAGAATGTCAGGCCTATTTGTCACTTTTTATCCAAACCATTTGACCTTATCTTTAAATATTTTGTTAATTTATTTCCAAATATTTAACTCTAAGTACAGATGTGTATTTTTTTCTCCTGTTAAAAAATTCTTACAGATTTTACAAATTCGTTTTCAAAATAAATTGGGAAAATATAAGAATGTTTCAATTTTTAAAATCTCCTACAAATTCACTACCCAGAATGAACATTTTGGTGTATTTCTTTCATATATACACACACACAGAAAAACTCTTTATATCCACACACACATATATACACATGCTTGTGAGTGTTTATATATATGTGTGTGTATGTGTGTGTGTGCGTGTGTGTGCGTGTATAAAGAGTTTTATGCCAGGGTGGTGGCTATTTAGGAGACTGGGTGGGAGGATTGCTTGAGTCCAGGAGTTAGAGGCTGCAGTGAGCTATGATCACACCACTGCACTCCAACCTGGGCAACAGGGCAAGACCCCATCTCTAGAAAATAAGTAAATAAATAAAGAGTATTAAAAGCAAATTTGGGATAATATATTTAATCTAGCTTTGTGTGTGTGTGTGTGCTAAAAACATTTAATATGAGATCTTCCCATAACTAATTTTTAAGACTACAATATAGTGTTGTTAACTATAGCAATGATATTGTACAGCAAATTTCTGTTGTCTTGCGTTAATTGAAACTTCATACTCTTTGAACAGAAACTCATTTCCCCCTTTCCCCAGCCCCTGGCAACCAGGATTGCTACTCTGCTTCTATGAGTTTGACCATTTTAGATACCTCATCATTCATATTTAGTATTCTCTCCTCCCCAGGTAATTTTATTTTGGTCAACATGTTCCCAAATCTGTAAATATTCACGGAAAATAGTTTTTGATGGCTATATAGTATTTCATCATATAAATGTATCCTAATTTATTTAACCATTTCTCTATGGTTAAATATTTAATGTCCTTTATTGCTTACTATTACATAACTACATCATTAATGCCTAAAAATATGTATGTGCCAAGAGAATAAAAATTGACTTAAAAATATACAGGGAAGTTCCTAAAGAGATAAAATATTATTTATTTTTAAAAATCTGTTCTATTTTCTTTCTCCTTAGAGATGCAAACTTTGGTGGTATATTTTAAGTATTTAATGGGTATGCTTTGGTTTTCTTCTTTTTCTCATAAATGAATTTGCAATCAATTAGCTTAATTCTATTGAGTCTAATGATTCTTGTCTGTATGCCAAATTTTCATTTTATCTCTACTATCTTCATTTGAGAGCTTTATTTTCTATTACTCATATAAGCATTTTCCTTTTTGCATTCTCTAACATATTTTTGGACAATAGTGAGGATAAAATAGAATATTCAAATAATTGCACAAATGCTGTTCTGAACACAAACCTAACATCACCATCAGAGCTGAAATAATAGCTGACATATTATCTGTACATACCCGCAGCAGAAATTACTACTAGCTAGCCAGCCTAGTAATCACGATATTAATAATTTATTGGAAGGGCATGAATATTCACAGGACCAAAAGGAAGTAAGATGGGACTAGGCGACAGGCAGTCCCTATCTCAGTCACAGGAAACACCTGGAAGTCCCGCCTTGGCACACTATAATAAGAATAAATAAAATCTGTTTCTGCGTCACCCCGTTCAAGGTTCAATTTTCCCATGAGGAATTATATCTAGTTGGTCAAGATGCTCTTGACAGTACCGGAGTTAAGAAGAAGGATCTATATAAAGCAAGGGATCTACAGGGCCTTTTTAGTGTCCCTAGTAAGAAAGCAAGCACGTGGAGTTACCTTCCCACTCAGTCTTCATAGGATGAAGAAGGAATTACTGGAGGGGGGAGTTGGGTTCTTCTTTAGTAAAAAAAGAAAAAAGGAAATGAATGCTAGAATGCAAAGCTTCATGAGGACAGGAATCTATCTTTTTTGCTCACCAGTGCAATATATAGTAAGTACTTAGTAAATATTTTTTGATCCAAATTGGATAGGCACCAAAAACAGGAGAGAAAGAAGGAAGGAAAAAGGAAAAGAAAGGGCAAGATCTAAAAGTAATTCTAAGGTAAATTTTATTTTAATAAATGGAGAGTCAAGCTAGGTAACACTTTTCTTTCAACTACAATAAGGAATGACTCTAAAGCAATGTAATCGATTTTCTTGGGTGGTTCACATACTGACTTTGAAGGCAATTTTCAAAGGGAAACTCCAAAATGATCTTAAACAATAGCAGTAATGTTGGTGTAACCTAGAGCTCCCCTGTGGGGGCATTTTAAAGGATTCACTTGTATGTTTAAGTCCTGCTATGTAGGCTTTTAAAAAATTCATTTGTGGTTATACATTGTATATTTTCTATAAACTAATTGGTTAAGGAAAGCAATGTGAGGTATAGGAATACTAAGAGAAAAACAGGAAGGCTATCACTTTAAACATGATAGGCTTAATAAAATTTACAGATCAAATATAATTTCAGAGACCTAAATGAGTTCTGAACACATTTTCGAGGTCTGCTAAAAGTTATACTAAGAGTTACTGTATATCTAATACTGACTATGTATAAGGCATTTTTACATTGAATTATCTATAATACTCATAACAACCACCCTGCTAAATAGATACTGCCGCTCCAATTTTACAGGTTAGGAAATTGAGGGTCATAAAGGTGCCCAAAGTCATGCAGTCAAGCAAGACAAAGCCATGATTTGAATCTCGGTTTGTTCAGTGCCATACCTTGAATGCAATACTGAATGCATACTTTAAATGCAAATTTTTACACTAAAAGCAAAAGGACAAATGAGGCAATGTCCTCTTCTAAGATATGAATTTATGAGTATATTTATTACTTGTCTACACCTCCAAAATGCTCATGCACAAACCATTTAACATATTTTCTAAATGATGTGAAACTCAAGCAAGCAATTAATGTTATCAAACCTTTCCTTTAATTTTTTAAAACCAATTTATTTGACCGTGTTTAAAATCTAACCACTCACATGTTCATTGCAGCATTATTCACAATATCCAGGATATGGAATCAACCAACGTATCCATCAACAGATGAATGGATAAAGAAAAAGTGGTATGTATATACAATGGAAGATTATTCAGCCTTTAAAAAGAAGGCAGTCCTGTCATTTGAGACTATGTGGTTGAATCTAGAGGACAAAATACTAAGTGAAATAAGGCAGGCTCAAAATCAAATACTGTGTGTTCTCAGTTGTATGAGGAATCTGAAAACATTGAACTAGAGAAGTAGAGAGTATAATGGTGGTTACCAGGGGCTAGCAGGAGGGAGATGGGGAGAATCTGATCAAAGGGTACAAAGTTTCAGTCAGACAGAAGGACGAGGTTTTAGAGATCTATTGCATAGCATGGTGACTGTACTTAATAATAATGTAGTGTATATTTCAAAATTGCTAATAGAACAGATTTTAAATGTTCACACCACAAAAAAAATCAGTATGTAAGGTGAAGGATACATTAGTTTGATTTAATAATTTCATAATAGATACATATATCAAAATATCATATTATACCCTATAAATATATACAGTTATTGTCAATTAAAAATTAAAAATCAAATCAAATTTTAAAAATCAAAAGTATTTAAAACATTACTAAATTGATAGTGATAAACTTTCCATTAAGTGAATGGAACTTTAGCCTATGACTCACATTTGCACTAAATTTATATTTTATGGAAGAAAAAAAATGTCTTGTTTTCTATAATCACCAAAGAATAGGTCCATGGATATCCCTTGTAAGGATTCCTTGATGCCAGAGCCTATCAGCATAAAAAAGTAATAAAAGGCAGCTCACAAAGATCTAAAAAGTTTATGGAAAGAACAACTACTTCATAATGAGAGTTTCCAGATCACAAAGTAGAAAGAAGAAATCCAACTATAAATCTATATTCAGAGCATAGAAGGGGAAATAGGATATGAGGTAATTTTTTGCCTTACTTTTGAGCAGCACAAATCTTATGAACGGAGGTGGAAGTTATTCAATAACATTTATTGCAAGGTCTAGTTCAGTGCCTTCCACGGGTATTCAGTCAAAAAATCTTATTTGGAGATGATATTTATGCAATGATAATCAGTCTATTTCAGCACAGCAATTTTGGGGGAGAATATTGTCTGTACTGAGGTTATGCTTTGTCGAGTAAAATAATAAAAGGAAGGGCAAAGACCAGATGTAAAAAGTATTCAAAAGAAAAATTAAGGTTTATGCAAAATTTGCACAAGCATTGGCAATTACAATTCAGAAAAGTAAATGCATTTTCAAAAAACTTGGAAACACATTTGGCTCCATGTAGAGAATGCATTGAAATCATACATGAATTTCTTCTTCTCTCCAACTTTACCAACGGATGCATATTTATTTACTCATTCAAAGAGTAAAGATGAGGATACAGAAGGATTCTGACCCTTGTTTCAAGGAAAGGGGGATCAAGTATATGTAATTGAGTCCTTTCACCTTTGTTTCTTGAGGTCTATGAATACTAAACTAAATTAGAAGCACTACTGTAGTTTTGCAACATAAGAAATTAAACCAGGTAATTTTTTAATACCATGATTTAATGATTTGGGTAAACTATATTAAATGCTTTAAACAGAAAACACTTAGGTTGATTTTAAGTTGAGAACCCTTATTTTCCTAGCATGAATTAAAATCTATTTCCTCATTACAACACACACACACATACACCCCACACTACTCTCAGTGGACACTGAGTGCTGATATATAAACAGAACATGTGTCAAAATGTTGACAGTTAATTTAGGAAAACCTATAGTTTTCATGAACATTTTATTTTTGATATAACTTTTATATGGCATTTAGAAATAAGATAGCTTTATATTATTCTTTATCTATTAAAGAATAGAAACTTAAGGAATAACTTATGGAAAGGAATAAAATGAAGAATAAGGAAAAGGTGCTACAACTGTGACATTCCTTTAAAGGTAGCATGTAGAATCATTTCGCTACATTCACCACAAACATATTCAACATGTATGTTTTAAAAGTTGTTAAAAATAATAGGTGAGGTTCAAAAAGCAAGTAACCAGAGTTGAGTCTGTTACCTTAACAGTCCACAATTCTCATGTAATGATTGTATGCTCAGTAAAAAGAAAGCTACCCAGTCAACAGGACACTTGTTAGAAACCCAAATGGGAAAAAGGTCATTTACTGCAAACTTCAGGTTACCTAAACACCAAATCATTTCTATGCTAAGGTGCGATTTTCGTTTTCTTAGAATTCTCTATATCCCCCTTCCTTTTTCGATTCATACATCCAGTTTGACACTCAATGGTTGGCATAACTCCATCTACGATTTCAGTTGTCAGTCAAGAACAGTCACTTCCACCTGATCTTTTCTGATAGAGAAAGTTGGAAAGAAAAAAACCCAGGTTGTTTAGTTAGCAGAGACAAAGAAACATAAGGAGAGATATTTCTCTTCCATTAATAGAGGAGATGAGCAGCAAGTCAAGCAATGAACGGGCAGGAAGCAGCCTTGTCCCCAGGAGCAGCAATCAGCCAAACAGCCTGAAAGGATCAACAAAAATAAAAATGACTTCCTTTCTCTGGGGTTTTTCATTTTACACAATCTACTCTCTGCGTCCATACTCTAACTTCATCTCTGACTTCATTCTGCAGGGAAGTATGATTTCACAACTTAAACAGACCCAGTTTACAGTAAATCTTTGCACGCAGACAACAGCAGGAAGCCTTGGGAGCAAGTCACTTTGAAAACAGGAGGACAAAACCCTATGTTGCATTGAGACAAGGCTCAAATAAATTATGTATTTGTTTTCGTGGAAACATATTGGATTCTACCCAAATACACACACACACACACACACACACACACACATATGCACACACACACACCCCCCACACACACATTAGCAAATTCACAATTTGTCAAACTTTTCTCACTAGGCCTGGTGTAAGCGCACACATGCATATACGTACACATGTGTGTACATGCATACACACGGAAGAGAGAAAAAAATATACAGTAAACTCACAGAGAGAACCCAAAATAGATAAACAATATTTTTTTCATTCCATGCAATGTTCAAATACTTAGTAATTACTAAAATAGAATATACCCCATTCAGGAAAAAAAAAAAAAAAAGGTTGTATGCTAGAATTGCAGGAAAATACCTTTCAGAATAGGGCTGTATGTGAGTCTAGTTGAATTAGAGATGATCAAGTAAGAAGCATAAATCAAGCAGTGGTCAAATTAAGGAAGGTCAGCCAAGACAAGGTGCGAACAGATATCTATTGAATTTGTCAACGAGAAGTTATTCATCCATTCAATATTCTTCATCCATTCAACACTCATAAATATTTAGTGAGCACCTACAATATTCCAAGTTCAAACTTGTCTCAGTTATTTCACAGATAACAGTTTGTAGGTGGCTAAAGTTGACACATCTGGGAGTCAGGCAACAGGAATGAGAAATTCAAGTTAAAGAAAAAAAAGAGAAAGATCAGATACTTGGGCAGATAGTGAAGCCCGTGAGAGAACCTGGGCCCTCAGGCCCCTGGATCCACCCAGCTTTGCAGAGAGGTGCTCAATCTAAATTCAGGAAAACAAACTCTCCTATCACAGATGGGGAAATTAAGGCTGATCAAACTCATGTACAATCTTGTTTATTCCATAGCCCCTATGTCACCCTATCACCATATTACCACTTCCATCTTTGTAAGTTTCTGCTAAAACTCCTTATCTTACTACAAAAAGGTTTCCAAGAATATAAAAATCAGCCAGGCGTGGTGGCAGGCACCTGTAATCCTAGCTACTCAGGAGGCTGAGGAAGAAGAATCGATTGAACTCAGGAGGCGGAGGTTGCAGTGAGCTGAGATCATGCCATTGCACTCCAGCCTGGGTGTCAAAAACAAAAACAAAAACAAAAAACAGACTTCCAAGAGCGTTCCTTCCAACCACTTTCTGCCTTGTCGTTGCTCTCACTCTTCATCCCATATGGAAAAAAATTCAGACCCACACATGCAACATGCTCTTTCATCCTATTTGTTTCTACCTACACTTACATTTGATGACTTATTGTCTATGCTGGGCATTTTTCCAATTGCTCAATGTGAATGGCTCATAGAATACCCCTAAAGAGACTACAATAACTATTACTCTTTTTTACAGACAAGGAAACTGAGGCTTAAAGAGTAGAGTAACTTATACAATAATTCACAGCCTTAAGAGGTTAAATGGAGGAATTTGCCTCTAAAGTTCATTGTATCATGTATCATGCCCCTCCTTGCCCTTTGTTTGGCTAACTCTCACTCCAAACAAATGTTTCTCACTTCATAATTTGAATTAGATGGTGTTCCCTATTCTCTCTAAACAACTATTATTTTATCACAGCACCTGTCTTACTCATCTGCAGGGATTTATTTGTTAGTCTTTCCTCTAGTGTCTAGAAAAAGCCCACAAGCCCTTTATGCTCCCAGTGCATAGCCCAATGCCTGCCACCTCAAAGATGTTCAATAAAACTTTACTGACTGACTCAGAAATGAATAGATGTCATGTGGCTATGAAATCATGGGCAGAAGGATTAAAACACCAATGTATCTGATTTTAAATCCTTTCTTCCTCCAATGTACCATACTGACTCCCAGGTAGTCATAGATGAATGTCCTTACTTTACACAGAAAGTGGAAATAAGCTTATCCATTCTGTCATTCTTGAAGTAGGATAGTGAGAGAGCCAGTGTTTAAACGTATTCTATCTTGTGCCTGTATCTGGCACACAGTAGGAGCTTAATACATGTTTATTGAATAAATAAGCTTGTTCCTGCCATATAGGTACCTGCTACCTCATATGTTTGCTATCTGCTTAGGTTAACAGTAAGCATCGCATGCTCTATAATTTTCTATTGTAAATTGTGGTCCAAGAACCAGCACTACTAGGAAACCTGATAGAAATGCAAATTCTAAGTCTCCACCCTGGATCTATTAAATCAGAATCTGCATTTTATCAAAACCCACAACAGACTAATGTACATGAAAATGTTTGAGAAGCACTACTCTAGACTATAAGGTATGTACGAACGTGTGGTTCCCACTCAAGGGAATTGCAATTTAAGTTGGAGAGAAAAATCATCCCCATCATAAAACACAACAGGTTAACATCATAAAACTAACACCAGTGCAAAAGAAGGACAGCATTAGACATAGTAAATCAAATAAAGTCATAGAGAATAAAATAATGCAATATTTCAAAGAGCTCTTCTTAGGCAGAGTAGAGAACACAGAGCATTCTACCTCTCTAATAAAGATGCTGTCTGCGAGGGACTGGTAGAGAGTGCCCTGCCTGGTACATAGTGTTTGAATCATAGTGAAGACAGACCACAACAAAATTCATGTGGTTAGCTCCATATCGCAACTTGAAGTGAAGTTCATCCATACAGTGGATAAAGAGTCAGGATCTGAAGGTAAACTGCCTGTGTTCAAATTCTG
Organism: Theropithecus gelada; assembly: GCF_003255815.1. Classification (NCBI taxonomy): domain Eukaryota; kingdom Metazoa; phylum Chordata; class Mammalia; order Primates; family Cercopithecidae; genus Theropithecus; species Theropithecus gelada. The sequence continues at coordinate 90,140,030 of NC_037685.1, forward strand.
GCTTAAACACCAACAGTTGAAATGATCATGTGACATTGGGTGCATTGTTTAAACCTCAGTTTCTGTTTGGGAAATGGAATAATAAGGTACTTAACTTATGAAATTGCACTGAGCATGAGATGAAATAATCTCTGCAAAACATTTAGAAGAATACCTAAATAAGAATACTTCAGAAGAACACACAAATAAGCACCCAATAAAAACAATGACTGCATCATCATAATCATTCTGAAACACACAGGCAGTGGTTAATTTTGGTGTGGCTTCTCTGCCCTGATAAGCTTAATTCTATGTTGTCTTATCCCTCTTTCTGCTTTCCTATCCCAAAACATGGCTGCTATCTCATTATGGAAACAGTTGACCATAAACCTCTTAATCTTATATAAAAATATTGTGCATATTTCTCAGGAAATGTTCATATTTTGTATGAGACTTCAAAGGCATTGATGGCCTCAAAACGGTCTTTAATCACTATTCTGAATGTGGTGGAATGAGATGATTAAGAGTAAAACTCGTGAAGTCAGCAACAACAGGTTTGAATTCCAGTCCTGACTTCACTAATTGTATGACTAAATATGTCTCCCTATCTTTCAAGTGGGGATAATAACACTATCTTAATAATGCCATTTACTGTGAAGCCTTGTGTACCAGTCCAAGGATGTGCTGTATGAAATGGTACTCTGCAATTGTAAAGAACTTCCAGATAATATAGCAGTGACAGCTATTATATTGGGTGATTTCTCAAATGTTTTCTCTCACAACAGAACACACTCAATCCAAAGAACCATTCCTTTAGAAAGCTGCAAGTAGGCCGGGCGTGGTGGCTTATGCCTGTAATCCCAAAACTTTGGGAGGCCAAGGTGGGTGGATCAAGAAGTCGGAAGTTTGAGACCAGCCTGGTCACCATGGCAAAACCGCATCTCTACTAAAAATACAAAAATTAGCTGGGTGTGGTGGCGGGCTCCTGTAATACCAGCTACTCGGGAAGCTGAGGCAGGAGAATCACTTGAACCCAGGAGGTGGAGGTTGCAGTGAGCCTAGATTGTGCCATTGCACTCCAGCCTGGGCGACAAGAGCAAAAACAAATAAATAAATAAAGGTGAGTCACAGTGGCTCACACCTGTAATCCCAGCATTTTGGGAGGCCGAGGTGGGAGAATCACCTGAGGTAGGGAGTTCAAGACCAGCCTGACCAACATGGAGAAACTCCATCTCTACTAAAAACACAAAATTATACAAAATTACCCGGGCGTGGTGGTGCACGCCTGTAATCCCAGCTACTTGGGAGGCTGAGGCCGGAGAATCACTTGAACCCAGTAGGCGGAGGTTGTGGTGAGTCAAGATCACGCCATTGCTCTCCAGCCTGGGCAACAAGAGTGAAACTCCGTCTCAAAAAAAAGAAAAGAAAAAGGAAAGCTGCAAGTATAATGAGCTGGTCAGGGGACTATTGCGCCCATTACTTGTGCCCCTGCCATGCTTACAAAGACTGGGATAGTTGAGAAGTGTAGCAAGATGGAAACAGCACTAGAAGAGGATCAGTTCAAAATAATGTTGCTTATGCAGAGCCAGGTGAATGGCAGCAGCTCATGGCTTGACTGCTATGGGCTGCCGTACTTTGATCTCCAAACAGAATATCTGAGACCGACATGCCCGGATGTGTCTTCCAGGAAGCAGTTTTCTCTTCAACAACACATTTCCAGGCAGTCTTGCTGTCCTGCTTCCATCTGTCAACAACAAAAATCAGTGGAATATAGGATTCAGAAGTCAAAAGATTTAGCTTCTTTAATTAAAAGGGGTCAAAGCAAAGTAATATGGAGATAGGGAAGAAAAACAATCTCCACAAGTAGATCAAAATGTGAATCCGACTTTGGACCTAGACATTTACACGTTGTAATCAAGTGGATTGCCAGGAAGCCAAGATTATGTAGCTGAGAAGCAAGTGAGAATGAGACTATGCGAGTGTGATAACAGCTCTATATCCATAACACTTTCATCTCAGAGTACACTTGTGCTTCATATGCATTTGCCAGCAGCTTTCCTGCCTCTCAAGCAGGAGTCTAATGGGAAGACAGCAAAAAGGGAAACATCAGGAAGTTAGATTTTTGTATAAGCCAGTGGGACAAGAGTAGGATAGCCCTGTATCAAGTGCACAGAGAAGGCTTCAGAGTTTTTGAAGATGTGTTAGTGTCTTCGTCATGTGCCTGAACAATTCATTTCAGTCAACGAGTCTTTCCCAGCTAGCATTCCTTTTGAATTTATAAAACAAAAATGCAGTCTCTTTCTTACCGTTTTCAAATCAGAAACAAGGATATTAAATCAGTTCCTGAAGAAATGACATAGGAGAGCTATTTAAGGCTTCAAATTCTTGATAATGTGAAAAAAAAATAGAATGAGATTGGGTGTTTCCTGTCTCTGTTTAAGATGAAATCATTGTACGTGTTAGCCTACGACCATATTTAACGCATTTCCTACGTCTTTGCATTTGTTCACATTTTCTTCTCTTTGAGCTTTACTGCTTGAGTGGTGCCAGTAATGAAGGGGAACACATTTGTCTTTCATAACTGTCAGAGATGACACAAAGAAGCAAAATGAATGTGGGAGGTGCTGTTTTCTTTCTAATTAACAACGGTTTTCAAGTATTTGTGTAAGGAATGGGAGTCAACATTCGAAGGGCTTGAATCTATTGCCCTTTTCAATGTTTTCCTTTAAGAAAAAAAAAGAGATAAATTTTTATGTAGGGAAATACTGTGTGTGCAATTCAATGGAAATGATAGGGACAGCTAGAAGTGAAATATGAAAAAAATTAAATAATCCAAGTACTGTAAAGCAATGCATAGTTGAAGGTACCTTATTACTTTATATTATACCTTCTCATTCTGAATAACTACTGTTATATAATATGAACCATTGATGTTTAATAATAGAAATAACCACAGTCAGATGCCAAATCAAGAAGAAAAGATCTGCACTTTGAAAAAAAAAAGAACTCTCTTTATGCATATGCCACATGTAAACGTTCAGGGCTTGAGCTCTGAAAGGAATCCTGCAGTGGGAAAGTATTGAGAAAAGCAGTTCTGAGCAAAATAAGGGGGGCCGGGAGCTAGTTACAAGTCTGGTTCTTGCCCAGTTGAAGTAACTGACACTATGAAAGTCTGTCTAGGCCTAACTCTGTATGTGTGAACACCACCACCACACACTGACACCTTATCTTGTTGCCTAGTAGCAGCTGCAAGAATTAATTCAGTATGTGGTGTGTCCATCCATCAAAAATACCTACTAAAGTGTCTAATGAGAAGAATGTTCTGGATTATACATCTTAAGTGAATATAAAAAAAAAAAAAACCACTCAGACTTTATGACTCACTATTTATCTGGAAAGACAAAAAGCAAAACACAAAAAGAAGAATGCCTCTGTAGTATAACATAGTGACAAATACGATATATTAGTATTGCAAAGTGCAATGTATTAACGGAAGTAAAGGACTGCTCAATGATAATGTTCACTGAGCACCATGAAAAGAAAATGAATATACTTGGGATGAGAATGAGGATTCAATCATTCATGCTTTCCTAAAAAAAGATGAGTTTTTAGCAGAAAATGAATTGATGGAGAGGATCTATGAAAATTCACCAGTGAACGGAACCATATCATAATGTAGGGATATACGAGTAACAGAAGAATGTGACTGACAGCAATTCAAGGCAATGTGCATTTCTTTGTCTCACTTAACAGGAAGTCTGGAGATCAGCCACTGGTGTTAGGTCTGCAGTCTCAGAGACAAGAGCTGGAAGTTCTGTGATTGTCTTGGCTCTGTTTCTTGATCACAAGATGGCTGCTACAGCTCCAGTCATCATAACTTTGATCAAAATTTTAAAAAAAGAAAAGAAAAGGAGCAGAGAGGAGCGAACAAAAGGGGGACTAAAAGAATAAATGGGCCCCCTTTATTAGGAAAACTGAAAGCCTTTCTGGAGCCCCGACTAGCTGGCAAAAAGAGATTGGGAAAGACCGAGAGTCTGCCAAGGGACTGTGTCTGCCGCACTTGGACAGATGAATGTAAGAAAATACAGGTGATGGTGAGATTAGCTTGAGGGACTGAAACCATCTGGATGGGATTTTGAAACAGTTTTCCAAAGCATACACACGCACACACAAAGCACAAAAGTAAATTGTGGGTAGAAATAATGTCTAGAATATCTTGTTTACAAAAACATTCACACCCTTAAAATAAACTTTCATACTTTTATGCACTGGAAAATTTCCACTTGTGACAAAAGAGCAGCCATCTCTGAAACAGGATATGGCAGTAATTTGCCACGCTGCACACAGGAATTTTCCAACACAGGTTAAGCATGGAAATAGAAGCCACTTTCACAAGAGCAAAACTACGAAAATGGGTTATAATAATAGACTATATCTGCCTAAAGAATCTCCCACCGATGTTCCACATTTCCATCTATCTCTTCTCTGGTTTGTTATCAAACAAGTGACATCTGTTTTATGTAGTGCTAAGGCACTTTATCTTGTTTGTGGATGTTTTATTTGTTCACAGGCATGCCCTGCTGGACACCCAGTACCATGTCCCTGGTTCCTTTAATGAAGGGGAAAATGAAGGGGGTTTTTGTCCCTACTTACTGCATGTCAGCGAAGTCTTTGTGCATGGGGTCTTTTGAGCCTCCTGGCAACACTGTGATTCGAAGTGTCACTATCCTGATCTGAAAGGGGAATAGTTTGAGGGTTAGAAAATTCAAGTTAGATGACTGAGAAAGAGTGAGTCATGGAGAAGCTGTGTGGTATCAAGCCACGCCAGTAAGACTGCAGAGCCAGGGGACACCACCCTGACGAGAATTCTACGTCACGTGCCGAAGACCCCAGCAACTAGCATAATTGCTGAATTATGGTATAAATTGAATATGTGAATGAAACCAATTCTCCTCTGGCCACGAAAAGAGAGAGAGAGAGAGAGAGAGAGAGAGAGAGAGTAATAAGCAATGAAATATTTTCCAGCCTTGAGAATACCAGGTCAATTTGATTCGAGCCATTCTGGTCATCTAAAAGCCTTTACATGGTTTCACCAAGCTCTAAAACAAACCTAGCTGTGTTGCGATGTCCCTAATTATTTGCAACACTCAGAGACACCATCGTCCTATGGAAAGAGTGAAGGTTTTAAATCAAATCATCCTGGGTACAATTCCTAGTTGTACATATTGCTAGCCATTGTCTTTGGATGACTTGCTGGGCCTCCCTTTCCTCTTATTCATAGTAGGGTTAATAACAGCTATCCTGTAGAGATAAATATGTGAGAAGCACCTCACACAGGGCCTGATATGTGGTTGGCCATCTATGGAGAAGAACCAACAACAGTGATGTGAGTCCTCTGTTAGCAGCACAATCTCCATGCAATGACACTCCCCTGGCTCAGGACCAGATACTCCCAATGTGACCCCAAAGTAAGCTAAAGAAAACAGAGTCAGCAGAACAATTCCCAGGTTTCTCTCTGCTCCAAACAGGGCAATTCAAGTCTCAGCACTACCTAATAAACAGCACAAACTTATAATAGAGTCAGGAGTGTTTGAGCACATAGGGAATGATGGAAGGACATCATAGATTAGAATTGTTAGTGGATCATACCTGTAATCCTTGTGCTTTGGGGGGCCAAGGTGGGAGGATTGCTTGAGCCCAAGAGTTCCAGACCAGAGTAGGCAAGCTGGCAAGACCCAGACTCTACAAAAAAAAAAAAATTATTTTAATTAGCCAGGCATGGTGGCATGCACCTGTAGTTCTAGCTACTTGGGAGGGTGAAGCAGGGGATTCCTTGAGCCCAGGAGTTCAAGAAGATAGTGAGATATGATTGCACCACTGCACTCCAGCCTGGGTGACAAATCAAGATTCCACATCTAAAAAGTAAACGTTAAAAAAAATTTTTTTTTAATGAACTGTTTAGAGAATGGAAAGATGAAGGGGAGACATGAAAGAACATAAAAATAGAGTCATAAGGGAGGCATAATGTCAGAAAAAAATACACATATATATACGCACCAGAAGGATCAAATGCCCCATAATTAAAGGAGATGACATGCCAAGAATTTTTTAAAGACCTTTGAATTTCACAAGACCATAGTACTCCCAATAGCAGATGGAACGGAGTTGCCAGATTGTCATAAGCCAGATTGAGAATGCCTAGAAGGGTTGAGCAAGGTTTTGGAGGGATTATTTTAGAGCAGTTTCTCCACCTTGGTTCCATTGACATTTTGTGCCAGATAATTGCCATGGGGGCTGTCCTGTGCTTTGTAGATGTCTAGCTGCATCCCCAACCTCTAACCACTGGATGCCAGTAGCTCCTCTAGTCCCCAAGGCATGACAGTAAAAAAAAAATCTCCAGACATTGCCCAGTGTCCTGGAGGGTAGGGGAAAATGCAGCAATACCACCCTCAGTTGAAAACTACCACTTTAGAATGCAGAGACCTGTGTTTTAAACCACAAGGAAAGAAATACATAAATAGTTTCAGTGTCTTGTCACGTCAAACTTTTCTGTTTCATACCAATATAGAGGAAAAGTGCCAAAATTTCAAATGGTAAACAGAAGAAGAAAAATAGCAATGACTGTCAACTAAGGGGACGGAAATCAGCAGTTCTTTATTGTTGTTCTGTTCTGCAATAGTGCAAGTGAAGATAACTTTGGGAGAAAGTTTTGGACTGTAATTTTATTTAATTTCAGGGCATGGATGTAGGGTGGGCAAGTCCCAAAATTGGGGCTTAGATCAGGATGATTGGTTCTTAACTTCACCCTGAAAGAATTCAAGGGTGAGCAGGAGGTGTTAGACAGCAACTTTTACTGAAGCAGCAGTGTCCAGTAGCAGCAGAGGCACTGCTCCCTGTGGAGCGGGGCTACCCCAGAGGCAGTGTGCCCAGAGTGGCGGCTCAGAGGCAGTTCTACAGTCATATGTATACCTACTTGTAATTACATGCAAATTAAATGGTGGATTATACAGAAATTTCTAGCTAGGAAAAGGGGGGTAACTTCCAGGTTGTTAGGTTGTTGCCATGGAAAGGGGATGTAACTTCTGGGTGTTGCCATGGCAATGGTAAACTGACGTGGCACACTGGTGGGAGTGTCTTATGGAAAGCTGCCTCCACCTCATCCCTGTTTTAGCTAGTTCTCAATTTGTTCCAGTGTCCAAGCCCCGCCTTCAGAGTCAAGTCCTGCCTCCTAGCACCAAATTAAGAATATACACTCTCTATACAATAAAAAAATTCTAATAATTTGAGAACAAATGTCCAGCCAGGAGTTTTGAAAGAAATCAAAAGCTTTATAGTACTCTTACTGTATAGATAGAAAGAAGAAATGAATATGACAGGAAATTTTTATAGCTTTTGCTTGTCTTTTGGCTTTTTTAGACATGATGCATTTGGAGTCTTTCAGTTGTTCTGACCGCCCAGCTTTCTTTCTAAATGAAAGCTTTAGCATTCACTCATGAAATACTGCACCCCAGTTGCTCCTATTTTTAAACAGATTCTGCAGGGTTGATATTAGTATAGTTTAATGTTTTAGGCAGAAGTTCCAAAAAGAAATAATTTAATCCCATATATTTACTTAGTCACATATTAAAAGAAATATAATTTATAACAAACATCTGCTTTCCAGTCCTAGCATAACAGAAGGCAAAGAAAATTGGGTGTGAGCAGTGACATACACTCATGTGTATATGTAATTAAACCTTTTAAAAAAAAAGCTGATGGATTTTTTTCATACCAGTCCAACAATAAATAATACCTAAGTCAAAGTCAGGTCTTATAAAAGTGCTTTCTTAAATATAATGGGCTAATTCAGAAGGACACACCTGTTAAGGTCTTTCAGTTTAGAAAGAGCTGTCTGTGCCAGGTACAGTGGTTCATGCCTGTAATCCCAGCACTGTGGGAGGCTGAGGTGGGAGAATCACCTGAGGTCAGGAGTTTGAGGCCAGCCTAGCCAACATGGTGAAACCTCACCTCTACAAAAATACAAAAATTAGCCAGGCATGATGGCACATGCCTGTAATCCCAGCTACTCGGGAGGCTGAGGCAGGAGAATTGCTTGAACCCGGGAGGCAGTGGTTGCAGTGAGCCAAGATTGTGCCATTACACTACAGCGTGGGTAACAGAGTGAGACTCCATCTCAAAAAATACAAAATAAAATGAAAGAAGGAAGGAAGGAAGGAAGGAAGGAAGGAAGGAAGGAAGGAAGGAAGGAAGGAAGGAAGGAAGAAAGAAAGAAAGAAAGAAAGAAAGAAAGAAAGAAAGAAAGAAAGAAAGAAAGAAAGAAAGAAAGAAAGAAAGAGCGAGCTAGTTCTCTGGGATAGATGTAGGTGACACTGCTGGAAAGCAAAACAACTGGTCAGTTCTGAGGGGTGGAAATTCAATAAAATGGATTATTTGGCATTGTGAACACACTTCTCTAAGAAAGATGATCGCATTTAATTCTCACTTTCCAATTGTTTGCCTTAAATTGCTTTGATAAGAACTTACAGGAAAATACTACAGAGATTGCTGTAGTCATTTATATATACCAAAATATCTAATGCTTATATTTTCTTCTGCTTCTTATAAAATATGTCCCTGAAGAAATAATGGATATTTGAAAAAGTAATTGCTGGATTTTCTGGAAAAGCCCCCAAAGATAAGGACTTTAATTTTTCAAATAGCCATTAGGTTAATATCAGTGAACTCTGGTATAGAGCATGTTCCAAGTGAGGTCATACTCTTGAGTTAATTCTAAAATAAGCTGTTTATTTTGGTTTGTTCCATGACTATAGGTTGTAACTTCATCTCAGGCCAATCAGATCAAAACTGCAGCTGTTAATTCAACAGAGACTACTCTCTAGTGTGAAGAGGTCAACTCTAACTCATGGCCATTACAGGAAAGTAACTCAAAGTGTTATTTTTTGGCTGAGAGACTCAGCCAAAAGATAACCTATTAATGTGGGGGGAAAAATCAACCAATATGTATTGTTTTGTGGTTAATCAATAATTCTACCTTCATTTAAGGGATACAAACAATATGTTTGCCATTCTGAATCACAATAAACAAAGAAAAATTCTACAACTAACTCAAACTTAACCTGAGTACTAGTTACAAAGTATCTGCACCTCTCTATAAATCAGCAAGGCAAATCAAATTCACAGTTAAATTACAGCCAGCTTCAGTTACTGTTTTAAAACTTTTGATAAACAGTATTTGAAATACTGTTTGTTTGAACCATGACTCAGATTATACGGTTTCAACCGGAAAAAAAAAAGTTACAGTAGAAAGGTAGCACATCCATCCTCTACAAAACAATGTTCCAAATGATCAATATGACCTTTGGTTACAAGAACAATAATCAACATTTTGTTCCATACCATAAACACTCTTACCCAAATATGTGGCACTGGGAAAGAGTCTTAAAACTAACAAGAGAAGTTGAAGTGAGATATTGTTTTTCATGTGCAACAATACATGTTTTTGATGCTGCAAAAGGATAATGATAAAAACAGAAAAGAAGCTCTTAGTGTTGTTTGGAAAACATCTTGCAGATGACTGCATCTGTGTTCTTTAATGAATTTTGCAAAAAAAGAAAAGGTAGCCATATTATCTCACCTTTGAGGTCTTGCAGTTGCCCATTCTTCACACTCCTTTTATGAAAATAAGATTAAATAACAAGAACACAGGCTCATATTAGGGATTCCTTTTGAAAAGCAATCTTAGCACCCATACAGTTTAACCCAATTCCCTAACTTACTACATTTACATCTTTAATGTTTGCCATAATTGATGTTTAAAATATTTAACTCAAAGCACTATAAGAATCTGAAAAGTCAATTTGTGTTTAATATGCCTTGTTTATTAAAGCATAAAATTAGAAAACATATTTTCAAAAGATTATTCAAAAACTATGATTGAAGCAAAGAAACAGAAGTTGTGATGATCGATGGGTAGTCAGATGGCTTATGCTCAGCCATGCCAGAAAACTGAGCTGTAACCAAATATTTATAGTTCTGTTACAGAGCTCTTTTTAGTCAAGCTGCCCAAATGTGCTCTCTGTCAGCAGTTCTCAACCTTTGTGTATGTGTGTCTGTGTGTGTGGTGGGAGTAGTGGGGAGAGCAGGGACTAATGGAGAGGACATGTCAAAATGCCAAACAGCAGAGTTCTCCTCATGCAGATTCTGACTCTACAAGTCAGAGGGGGATCCAGGATTGACTTTTGAAATAGGTAACCTAGGTGATTCTGATGCAAGTGGTCCATGAACAATACATTGAGAAATATTGTAGCCTCTGCCTTAACTCTTGAGAAACCTCGCTTTACACTCTAACTGTTCTCCTCCCAACCACTCTCAGGCATGCACACACCTCATAAAAGGATCCTCCTTGCTTCTTACTGTTTCCTGGGAGTCTCTTTCCCAGGAAAGAGTACATTTCCCAAATGTTCTCTTTGCCTCTCTTCCTGAATCATTTTATTCCACTGGACTACTTGATGCTTTGGACTGTTCTTTGCTTCTTGATACTGAACTTACCTGACACAGAGACTGTAGTTCCCCTGCAAATGCAATTTTCTGCAGAGTACAGACAGTTCTGTTCTTCTTTCAGCATATATGCTATCAAAAGTGTGTGACATTATTATTTTTAAAATGGCATAGTGGTTTGACATGAAGAACCTTTTTGTTACCATGGGGTACTTTGGCTTTGGGGTGTTTTTCTTTTCTCTATGCTGTATTTAAATGATGCATAGAGGTTTTCCAGTTGAGGAGTGGTGTTGTTTCCTGTTGCTGAGTTGGGATGTAAAGTCAGACCTAAATCTGCATCTTGATGCTGCTTAGTTCTAACTTTGGATAGTAAGAAAGCCATCTGAGGTTGTGACCCTCGACTCTTCACCTATAAAGTTAATAAGATAATACCTCCCTCTTAGGACTTTAGTTGGAATTCAATGAAATACTATCAGTGGAAAGTCCTTTGGAAACTGTAATTTCCTACAGGAGTATTAGACTATTAGGTAAAGTTTTTGAACATTTTTTGCCCAGCAAGAAGAAAACCCTGCTAATAGTCATTTTTACATCCTGCCTTCTATAAAATAAAATATAGAACTTCTAGCTTCTTTTTCATGAGGGGTTAAAAAATATAATCCCTTTATAGTCATTATGTTATTTAGACACCAATAATGCTAACACTTTAGTGATCTGAAAAACAACTGTTGTGGATATTTTCTACTTTTCATCCCCTTCCCCACTTCATCTGCCCAACTTTCAAGCTCAGAAAGTGCCCACTAAAATCTACACCATATGGACTCCCTCACTGGCTGCCTTCTGGGTGGCGTTGGCCAACAGAGGCACCAGTGAGAGATGGATGACAGGAGGAGCAGTGACAGGGCATTTCATCTCCACTCATTCTGTTTTCAAATCACTTCCCTGGCAGTAACTATGTCCATCCACTAAGACAGCCGCATGTCCTGCACAGTCCCAGGGCTCACTGGGTTCCAGTACACTATTTCCTCTGCTCAGCCCTAGGTCTTAGGTGTGGTGACAGCTTCCTGCTTTCAGTCCCTGGGTAGAGCACCCCACCATCCTCTGTTTGATTCCAGCCTATGTCCCTGTAACTCCTTTTATTAAAGTCTTATCTGAACCGTCTGGAATGAATTCTGTTTCCTGCTGGGGCCCTGATTGATATACCAATACGGGAGGCCAACAACACGCCTGGCAGTTTTGAAGCAGGACATGAATTTAAGTTCACTTTTATGATCAGGGTTTTGTGTTATTGTAGATTATATTTCATTCTCTTATACTTTATCAAAAGTAGGCATTAATGCTAATATTGAATCTTTTGCCTGCGGCAACATGGTTAAAAAGATCATTGCCCTAAAGCTAAATAGAAACAAACAAATTCTCTCTCCTGAAAAACCTCTCTGAAGTTTTTTTTGTCACCATGGGGTACTTTGGCTTTGGGGTGTTTTTCTTTTCTCTATGCTGTATTTAAACGATGCATAGAGGTTTTCCAGTTGAGGAGTAGTATTGTTTCCTGTTGCTGAGTTGGGATGTAAAGTAATTTCAGTTTTCAAAATATATGTTTATAAGTTTTTAATGTGAATTAAACTCCCTGAATATTTTTATGGAGAAAAAAAGTTAATGAAGAACTTATTAACATTGGAAAACAGGCTATCTCAATTACACAGTAACTTTTCCCCAGTGGTTTTCTTAATATTTATATATTAACATCACAACAGCTCAATACAATTTATACAATATGGAGCCATTTATTGTGAAAAACGATCCATTAAAATAATATCGCCATCCTACAGCCAGACTATGCCATAATGGCTCAGAGGGAGCCAAATGCAGGATTACATGATAGGCCAGAAGCTGGGTCATGGTCTACCAGGCCAGGTAAGTAATACGCATTGCGTAAAAGAGCCAAGTAAATAGTTAGAGAAACACGAAAGTCTCTGTAGAGTAAATGTGCACTCAGGCAATTATTAAAATATGGATTATGGAAGATTCTCTTTTCTCCTTTTCTCTAGGCTTACCCTTTTAATAAGAACAAAAGTAAATCAAACGTGTGTGCACAAAGACACAGAATACATTCTAATAACTTCAGGGACTCTGTTTTAATCGACTAAAGGGATATATTTTGAGTAGAGAAATGATATCTTGAGACCCCTTCATTCTATCTGGGTGTTACAACTGATATGGGCCTGTGTCAGGCAAGTTAAGAACAATGCGTGCTATTCTGATGCCTGGATATTATAGGTGCAGCAATAACTAGCTTGCAGAGCCTCAAAGAGCAGAAACGATTTCCACCTTAATAACCCCTGTGGCATTTTTCAATTTTCCAGGCTGCCAGTCAAATGAATGCATGTCTGGGAAGCAGAGGAGACGAGAAAGGGAAAAGATTAACCTCTGAGATCCATGATATGAACTCCATTGGCTAAAATTGGTCATGTGTTAGAAAACAAACATGGGTAGTGATAGCCCTGTCTGAACACTGAGCACAAATGTTGGAACAAAGATACTAGGAGAGAAACTGGGATCTTAGGGTCACCTGGCTGAAATAATCTTGGAATGCTAATCATTCTTATTTTCTTCGTTCTCTAAATTGAAAGTAACCCGGCAGTCTCCACCTGATGATCTTCACACTAATTAGCCCAAGATACGGTTCTTAAAAACCAGCATTGTCTTTTCAAATGAGAAAGGCTTGCAGAAAACACACACCTGCTACTACCTAACTGCTGGATCGCAACTGAACTAAACAAGCAGAACTCTTGATACTGCCCTTCCCTCGTCCTCACGCTGCAGCCTTTCCCCAGGTTTCCTTTATCCATCGAGAGATTAGAAGACTTTCCCCCAGAAGGTGAAGAACCTCTAATTACAGATGCCTCTAAAAAAGCTAAGATGATCGCTATTGCCAAAAGGGCAAAACGCAAATGATATGCAGAATGAATTTGCTCTGAAGAAGAAGGCATGATGCAGATGGCTCACCACACTTTAACTTGCTTCTTCCATTTCCAGGTATTGAACACTTTCAAATTTTCTTTCCAAATGTCTTTTGAGCCTCTGTTTTCCACCCAGTGCTCCTCCCTGAACCTTTGTGCAAATAATGAGCATTCCAAAAATAAGACAAAGGATCACTCACTTCTGGAAGAAGGGTCCTTGGAAGCAGAGGGAAAAACTGAGGTAGTCTGTTGATTTCTATTTGAAATCACCAGTCCTGGTTCTAGAGTTTGGGACAGAGCCACCATAATACTGCCAAGAGGCTGCTGTCTTCAAGGACTGCTTAACCTGATCTAACCCTTTTTTAATTAATTCATCTATTTATCTATTCATTTATTTATCCAAAGAATATGTATTATGTAGATATTATCTAAAGAATTCTATGATAGGTACGTAAGTGAAAGAAAAATGGGCTGGGGCATGGTGGCTCATGCCTGTAATCCCAACACTTTGGGAGGCTGAGGCGGGTGAATCACCTGAGGTCAGGAGTTCAAGACTGGCCTGGTCAACATGGTGAAACCCTGTCTCTACTAAAAATACAAAAATTACCCAGGCGTGGTGGGGCATGGCTGTAATCTCAGCTACTTGGGAAGCTGAGGCAGGAGAATCACTTGAACCCTGGAGGCAGAGGTTGCAGTGAGCCGAGATCGCACTACTATACTCTAGCCTGGGCGACAGGGCAAGAAAGAAAAGATAAATGCAGTTTGTAAACATATATCTTGCTAAAGAGAGTCTGTCCTCACCTTAACTCAACATATCTAGTCTGGAAACCGCAAGAGTGTCTGACCTGGCCTCCTTTACCCACCCATGTACCCCTCCAATCCACACTGTATACTGCCCCTAGGTTAGTGATATTTTCAAATGGAGCTCCCACTGTGTAATTCACTATGTAAAACCATCACACCTTACTCTAAGATTAATGTCAACATTCGTAAAATAGTGCTCAAAGCCTCTGGAAGTCTTAGATTGGTCTTAATCTTCAACCTTATCTTGTACCATTTTTCTTTTATACAGTGAATTTCTTTCATTCTGACCTTATCTTTTAAACATAAATTTACATTTAGAAGAATTTTAGATTTACAGAAAAATTGCATAGATAGTTCCCATATACCCTTCACCTAGGTTCAGTTTCTCTTAATGTTATCATCTTCCATTACTGTGAAATGTTTGTGAAAACTTAGAAACCAACATTAGAACATTAATTAGTAACTAAGCTCTGTACATTATTCAGATTTCATCAATGCTTCCATTAGTGTCCTTTTTCTGTTTCTGGATCTAAACACCCTGGCCTTCTTTTAAATCTTTATCCTACCACAGGGTCATTGTGCATGCCACTGCAATGCTTAAAACACTGTCTTTTACCCTTACTCCTTCCTCCTAACCCTCTTTGCTGTGTGGTTTCTACTCATTGTTCAGATCTCAGTCCAAAGGGCACTTCCTCAGAGGAGCCTCTCTGAGGTCCAGGTCTAGAACTGCTTCCTTTATTATATGCCTTCATGCAACCATGTACTCTTCCTTCACAGCACTTTTCTCAATCTGTAATTACACTCTCAGATATGGTTTGGCTGTGTCTCCACAAAATTCTCATCTCAAATTGTAATTCCCACGTGTCGAGGGAGGGACCTGGTGGGAGGGGATTGGATCATGGATACTATGCTCCTGATAGTGAGCGAGCTCTCATAAGATCTGTGGATACGTGTCTGGCACTTCCCCCCTTCTCTTTCTCTCTCTCCTGCCACCAGGTAAGATGTCCCTGTTTCCTCTTTGCCTTCTGCCATTATTGTAAGTTTCCTGAGGCCTCCCCGGCCATGTGGAACTGTGAGTCAATTAAAACTTTTTTATTTATAGATTACCCAGTCTCAGGTAGTATCTTTATAGCAGTGTGAGACGAACTAATACATTCTCTTGATGTGATAATTTAATTGTTGTCTGTGTTTACAAGTAGACTCCAAGGGCCATAAAAGCAGAAATCTTATCTGTGTTTGCCAAGCGTTCTATTCTCCCAAGACCTAGCATAATCTGTGACATAAAGTAGCCTATAAAGAAAGATGTTGAATAAATGAATGAACAAATACACAAATGAATGAAAGAGAAGAGAAGAATTAAGTGATAATAGGAGGAAGCATATTATAGAACACCAAAATAAGTGATGCAGACAATAAGCATCATCGGACTTCAAACAAGGAAAAGATCAAAGTGAGAGGGAAAATCATGTTAAAACTTCATGGAAATGGGAGTGGGAATTTGCCTGGACATTTTATTCATGCAATTAACAATTACTGAGTACCTACTAAGTGTCAAACTCTCAAAGTGTTTTGTTGTAAACAAAATTATACAATCAGTTTGACGTGTAAAAACAACAATGGAGAAATAGGGAGGATAAAGCAGAAGGAACCTGGGAATTGAAAAAGTCATTAAGATAACAATCCACCTAAGAAATACTGAGGCCTTGCGCTAAGGCAGACGTGCTGAAGACATGTAAACACTGGGAAGGCTGGCTGAACAAGGACATGGAGATGCCAAATAATAGAACAAGAAATTCCCAGAAGGGGATACAGCAACAAGAAAAAGTTAAGAGTTAAACATTAGCATGGACATTTGGGAAGCAGTGAGAATACTTCCAGGTTAAAGTAAAGGGCTCCTGATGGAAGCAATGGAATAGAGACTTGAATAGATGAATTGTGCTTTTGAAAAGTCAAGGTGATTGGATTTTATTCTATTAGTGATGAGTCATTAAACAATAATGACATGATGAAAGTGAGATATAGCATAAGAGAATCTAGACAAAGAGAAAGTACATTGAGAAGCTGCTGCAGAAATCTAAGCATTTGCTTTAGAGTGTTAGCATTAGAAACATAGAGGAGATGACATAGCTATGACACTTTTTAAAAGAACATTGACTTAAAATACCCAAGTTAGCATCCACTACAGTATGCTGTACAATATATTTTGTCCTTTATGCTTGCAGCTGACCTACTCTTCTTTATGGAGAAAACAACTTGGAAGATAGTAGGTTTTTGAATATCCGTAAATATTTGCTGAGAACCCTTTATATGATGAGTAAATGGAGCATACAAAAAGAAAGTACACATGATCCTCCTTTGAATTATCTTTTTCACTCCTATCAACTTCATCTAATCAGGAGAAATTAATATAGGCCATATACTTCTGCAGTCATCCTCCTCCAGGATGGCCTCCAGTGATCTCCACTTCCCGGCATTCACACAGCGTGGCATCCCCTCCCACGCTGCACTGGGGTTGATCGGTGAGATGCATAACACACAGCAGAAGTGAGAGTTTATCATTTCCCAGAGTAGGCTATAACACACTGCAGCTTCCATCTCGGCTTTCTCTCTTTTTCTCAGATAAGCCACTCCAGGGAAAGCAGCTGCTGTGTCATGAGCACATTCAGCAGCCTTTAGAGAAGCACATGTGGCGGGAAGGGAGGCCTCTGGACATCAGCCAGCGAGGAACTGGGGCCTGCCAACAACCACATGAGCGAGCTTGGAAATGGATTCTCCAGCCCCAGTCAAGCCTTGATGGGACTGCAGCTGTTGCCAACAGCTTGACTGCTACCTTGTGAGAGACAGTGAGCCATAGCCACCCAGCTAAGCTACTCCCCGTTTTCTGCCCCTCAGAAACTGTGAGAGATAAAACATGTTTGTTGTTTCAAGCAGCTAAATTTGGGGGTAATTTGTTACACAGCAATAGATAACTAAAACACTTTGTACTACTAAAGATTAAAAATTATCTAGGAAATTATGTCTCTATCTTTGTCCAAGCTGCTAAGAAGCACAAACTAAATATGATTCTTGATTTCAGTTGCCTTTCTCAGTCTGAAATTGCTGGTTTTTCCTCTTCCCCACTCCCTTTATTTTTTGATTCTCATACTTCATTTTCTATCCACTGACTTTGGTTTTGTTTTATCCTATTTACTCATTTATTGCAAAGCTGTTAAAGATTTTTTTTTTTTTTCTTTTTTTTTTAAGACAGAGTTTTGCTCTTGTTGCCCAGGCTGGTGTTCAATGGCGCGATCTCAGCTCACCACAACCTCCGCCTCCCAAGTTCAAGCAATTCTCCTGCCTCAGCCTCCCGAGTAGCTGGGATTACAGGCATGCGCTACCATGCCTGGCTAATTTTGTATTTTTAGTAGAGACGGAATTTCTCCATGTTGGTCAGGCTGGTCTCGAACTCCCGGCCTCAGGTGATCCACCCACCTCGGCCTCTCAAAGTGCTGGGATTACAGACCTGAACCACCACCTCTGGCCTTAAATACCTTTTTAAAAATTAGATGAGCGATACAACAACAAAATAAAAACAGTAAACATGAGATAGGATTCCAGCCACCATCAGAGAGATCACAATCTCGGAGGGAAAAAAGAGCAAGCAATATGGCAGAGCCTGTTACTAGTGTTCAACTAACTAGCAATTGCTCTTAGAATTCAAAGAAATGGTACAACAGAAAAGTTGCGTTTTAGGTCAATTTCCTGTGAAGCAGACCTTGAGATAGGATGTGCATTATGAAAGTACTCTTAAAATAAACTGCTAAGGGAATGGGGAAAGCCAGACCAGAAGGGGGAAGAAGTCAAGCCAGGGTAATATCTCAACATCTCACAGAAGATTGCTTCAGCCTGATCCTCCATAGGATGTTTGCAGAATAAGTTAACACTTCAGAGATTGTCCTGCGGCAAAGGAAACGAGCTTCCAAGCTTCGCACCGGTCACCCATTGGTCACGATCCTCTCTGGGAAGCGAGCTCTTAGGCACTACAGCTCTCTGCGGGAGCCTCTGGACGTGTAGACTAAGTGGCTGCAGTAGCCTGGGCAGTCCTTCAAAGAAAGTTTCAGGTGCTTGTGGTCAGAGGAAAGAGCACACTGAGCCCAGGAAAACACACAGAAGTGGTAAAGGGAGCTGAGGGCATCTAAGTAGAGCATCAAGGTCTGCTCTGTTGGAGAAAGTTCCATTGAAGGAGCTGGCTCTTCACCTGTACTAAGCCTTAAAGGACAGGCAGAATTGGTATAGACATGGAGGAGAAAGTATTTTATAGAATCTACAATTCTAAGACTAATTCTAAAAGTAGCAGAATCCTCCAGGTGCTCTAGAATGATGGGAAGCTATAACCTAGGCTCTTAATTCTATTTCCAGTCCCAAGGAGGAATCCCGAGTTCATCTCTTATTTAAGTTATTAAACACAATAATTTGTCTTTAGATAAGGAATGATAGGAGGTTAAAAAAAAATCACATGCTTCTCCCGAATTTTAGCAATGCTATTATTCATCTATTCTGGTTCTAAAATACAGATACTACATAAAACCCTGGCCTCAATCCTAAATAAAAAGGAAGCCTGGTGGGAAGAGGATGAGACCCACCTAAGTGTTTTATACTCCCTATTCTATTATCATCCTCCCTAGGTTGCAAAATTTGGAAACCATTTCAAATAAAAGCTATTTAATACTGTCTCTCTTTTTCTTTTTTTTTTTTAGTAGAATTTATCACCAACAAGCAAAGTGCAGTAATAGCTTTTCCTCCTATGCACGCTTTAGGATGTAGTCTAACTTTATCTGGAGTTGGGCATAAAGGCATAAATCATTAAGCCCCTGCTGGCCTGATCAAGAGCCTATCTTTCAGAAAAATCAAGTGTCTAGGGGCTGCCATTCAGAGAAACTCTATTTTCTGGCTCTCCATCAGGGTTGCAGACACCTCTCCCCAAGGATTCATCAACCGCCAAACAAAGAGGAAGGCAGGTCAATGACACCAAAATCTGCAGCTTCAGCAGCTTCTGAAGTTCCTGACCAAAAAAACAAGAGTGAGAGAGAGAGAGAGAGACAGTGTGGGGAAAAAAAAAAAAAAATCTCAAAGGAACTTTAACAAACCATCTCAGAATTCATAGTTTACATTCTGGAAAGAAGACTTTCAGAGTCCTACAACATACAAGCTTCTGGTGCTAAAATAATGGGCTACCAAGCAGGCACTTATCTTTATTGTTTTATAGCTAGTGCCTAGTTATGTGTGCTTTAAAAAATTATTTTGACAAAAGGGTTTCTTCATGAGATATATATATATATATATATATATATATTTTTGAGATGGAGTTTCACTCCTGTTGCCCAGGCTGGAGTGCAATGGCATGATCTCAGCTCACCACAACCTCCACCTCCCAGGTTCAAGCAGTTCTCCTGCCTCAGCCTCCTGAGTAGCTGGGATTACAGGCATGTGCCACCACGCTCAGCTAATTTTGTATTTTTAGTAGAGATGAGGTTTCACTATGTTGGTCACACTAGTTGCGAATTCCCAACCTCAGGTGATCCACCTGCCTTGGCCTCCCAAAGGGCTGGGATTACAGGCGTGAGCCACCATGCCCAGCCTGATGATATCTTGTATCATGTTATCATAACTTATATGTGGATAAACCAAACTAATATATTCCCATTTATAGAATACAGGCACTGCCTTCCAGTTGAATACTCATGTTTCAATTTGTCCTTGGGTGCTCTTGTACTTTGGCACCACCAATTTATACCACAAAATTATGGAATTCCAATCCAGATCAGGAACCACTGCTTTTAGGATTGTTGTTTATTTTATAGGAAGGAAGTTGAGATTCAGAGAGGTTGAATAAACCTCTACTGGGCCACGCAAAGCCTATTGTAGAAGAAACTCAGTTGCCTGTCTTCCTATCCAAAGCTTTTCTAGTTATACCACAGTTCAACTAAAAAGGTAAGAGACAAATTTAAACTCCAAAGATTCTTTGGAGGGCAAAACACAACACAATGAAACTCAGATAGATAAAAAGCAGAACTCTTTATTACTCACAGCTCCTAAAGAGAGATGGCTGCCAGGCAGGGCCACACAGGAAGTTAGGCAGAGGAAGCATAACAGCAGGCTGGGACTATGAGAGGCAACTTAAGAGAGCTTCCTGTGAATCGGCTAATTTGAATAATTCCTGGGACTCATGCTCCAGGGCAGAGGACCTGCCCTAGTTGTTTGGTATTTGGCCCAGAGGTAATTAAGGCAGGTGCATAGTAGCATATGTAGCCTTGTGAGACAAGAACTAACTAGCCTTTAGCCATGGCCTTAAAACTGGGTATAAAACATCTCCCAAATTTTTTTTACAAATAGTTATTAATAGTGTTAGCCCTATGCCAAACCATAAATACTCAGAGAAACAACTGTGAAAAGACAAAACAAAATAAAAACAATAAACCAATATGGTTAATCAAAAGACCGGGAGTTGAGTCCTCTGCCACTCATTTGCTCTGTGATTTCAGCCAAGTTAGCCAACTTCCCCTATACTTCAGGCTGTTTAGCTGTGAATCAGGAATTCACATAATTTACAGGACTATTGTGGAAATTTAATGTTATAATGCATATTAACAAACACACATATTTCATATGTTTATATAAAATACAAAGTTGTAAACAAAAGAATTTTCATCCCAATGATAGATTTCATACAAATATAACGATATCAAGATACTTTTAAAGGACTGCATTCTTATCACTACAGATATACACAGCCTTCTAGCTCTCACGGAGTATCTTTTTACTACCAAATAGACAGAGCTATAAATTGTGGATTCTTGATATAATAGATCAAGATAGCTCCTTCCCATGTATTATGTTCTACTGCCTTAAAATAATAAACTGCCAAGACAATATCATGCATCATATTAGAGGCAGATTATTCAGTGAAAGTCCCAAGGAGAGGAACTTGCAGCTCACAGACACTAGGTTTCATCCTTTGTTATCTGATCCTTCTTCACCATATCCTAAGTTTTACAGAATAAGAAAAATCTTAACTTATAATAATCAGAAAAATATGATTCATAAAAATATTTCCAAATTCTTAGAAACGCAAAACTTTAAAATTATCAGTGGTAAAAGCAATATAAAAATAAATCATTCTGGACTTAGAAGAACTACTTTTTGGGCAAAGATTTATAAGGGAGATCAAGACATGGGAGTCTGAATATAAAACATTCAGAATTCTCTTCCAGACACTCAGAAGTTCTCATTTATCAGTTCATGTTTCTCAGAAAGCACAGTTCTTTTGATGTCAATAAAAGGGACTCAAATTGGCCTCAGCACTGATTTTTAATCATTAAAGTTTCTTCCCTCATCAGAAATGGGTGGTCTAGAGAAGACTCCCCAAGGAAGGAAGGGACCTATCAGTTACAGCCCTTACTAGGTTCTCATATGGGTCCAAAAAGAGCTGTTCAGAAAGAACTCAAAAGTTTCCAAGAGATAGAACTCTTCTCTTGTAACCTTTCTCTGTGGAAACAAGACACAGGTGAATTATTCAACTACATGTTTTTCAAAGCATTATAGAGAGAGAGAGAGAGAGAGAGAGAGAGAGTGTGTGTGTGTGTGTGTTTCTTTTTCTTTTTATTGAGACAGAGTCTTGCTCTGTCTACCAGGCTGCAGTGCAGTGCCATCTCAGCTCACTGCAACCTCTGCCTCCCAAGTTCAACCAATTCTCCTACCTCAGCCTCCCCAGTAGCTGGGATTACAGGCACCCATCACCACGCCTGGCTAATTTTTCTATTTTTAGTGGAGACGGGGTTTGGCCAAGTTGGCCAGGCTAGTCTCGAACTCCTGACCTCTAGTGATCCACCCACCTCGGCCTCCCAAAGTACTGGAATTACTGGGGTGAGTCACTGTGCCCAGCCTCCTATATTGTATGTTTTTATTTTTATTTATTTATTTATTTATTGAGATGGAGTCTCACTCTGTCGCCCAGGCTGGAGTGCAGTGGTGTGATCTCGGCTCACTGCAAGCTCCGCCTCCCGGGTTCACGCCATTCTCCTGCCTCAGCCTCCTGAGTAGCTGGGACTACAGGCGCCTGCCACCAAGCCTGGCTAATTTTCTGTATTTTTAGTAGAGATGGGTTTTCACCGTGTTAGCCAGGATGGTTTCAATCTCCTGAGCTTGTGATCCGCCCACCTCGGCCTCCCAAAGTACTGGGATTACAGGCGTGAGCCACCACGCCCAGCCTATTGTATATTTTAAATGCTTTGTACTTTTGAAATGCTATAGCCTGCATAGTCCACTTTCAGAAGAGTATCACATATAATGAAGCCCAGCCCACATAGAAATTTCTTATCGTTACTCACGAATCTCAGATATTTAGAGGGTCCATTTGCAAGTGCATACAAACTCTCACAGTGTGTTTTCTTGGACACTCTGTTACCTTAACATTCCTAGGAGCCTCTTGCTATCCTACTCCAAGTGCATCTGATCTCTTAGCACGATTCTGTGTACTAAGACCTCCCCTCTATCTCAGTGGCCAAAACTAGGTTGCATGTCCATCATAAATCAGTCACAAGCGAAGCGACTTAGACCACCACACTGGACTTAGACAAGTTAGAATTTACTGCTGAATCACATGGAGAGTGCCGGACACTGAATGCATCCAATTTTTTTTTTTTTTTTTTTTTTTTTTTGAGATAGAGTCTCCTTCTGTCACCCAGGCTGCAGTGCAGTGGCGGGATCTCGGCTCAGTGCAAGCTCCACCTCCCAGGTTCACGCCATTCTCCTGCCTCAGCCTCCCAAGTAGCTGGGACTACAGGCATCCACCACCACGCCCAGCTAATATTTTTTTTTTTTTTGTAATTTTAGTAGAGACGGGGTTTCACCATGTTAGCCAGGATGGTCTCGATCTCCTGACCTTGTGATCCACCCACCTCGGCCTCCCAAAGTGCGGGGATTACTGGCATAAGCCACCGCACCTGGCAAATGCATCCAATTCTAAAATAGCCATGGTATAGGAACTCAACAGGGTATGTTAGCATTGCCATTTCTTGAGAAGTGTGTGTGCTTAACATTTTAAATACATTATCCTAGTCAATCGTCAAATACCTATGAGGTAGTTATCACTATGCTTATTCTACATATGAGAAAAAAATTGCAGAAAGGATCAGTCATATGCCCGAATGGATCAGTAATACAACTGATGTCACACCTCTTTCATGGTAGAACCAGACACTATGGCCAAGTTTGTCTGATTCTAAGACATTTGCCATTACCCAGTGCGCTGAACTTTGAAATGAAAACTCCAATAGCTATCCTATCTGTTGGATCATCACAATGAGTTGCTGTTTAATCATCAGTTTTCCTTCCTAGGAAATTATTGGCAAAAACAAGTGAAAGATGTTGAGCTTAGACCTTTTCAGTTATTCCAAAACTAACTTCGTTAGATTTACCTATGTTGGGATTGTTCAACAAAACAGTCATTCAGAAAACCAGAAAGAATGGGAGGCTTGCCATGAAGTGCTGAGAACAATACTTATTAGGAGGAGATACCAAAATATCACTGATTCGCTGGAGAAAATGTTCCTGTTCTGATCCTCACATGCTGATACTACAGATGGACCCAGCTTAGCTGAGGCACGCTCTGTGCTTCAGCTGTTTACTTAAGCAGCACCAGGGTTCTCAGAAATAGTTGCTATGCCAACCAGCCCCAGGACTATATATACATTCATGACCAGGGCTTATTCTTAGGGCTTTGTTACCTCTCTTTCAAAAGTTTGAATCTCTTATTGCCAAATTGCTTGCATTCACACATTACAGCCTCTGAGAGTTGGGCAGCTTCCTTTTCTCCAGCACGTGAAAACCCCAAGTGGAGATTTGCAGGCTATGCTGAGCAACCTTATGACGTCAGAATTTTATAGTCAGGAACAAGACTGTTCTGTTTGCCCACGTCTCTAAAGATCTGGTGTCCAGGTGATAAAGAGCAAGGCTCTTTGTCACCTATTACTAACTGTCACATGTGCACATTACCACAGAAGTTCTCAGAGAAGGAAGTAAAGTAGGCTTCTGGGTGCCATGATTGTCATGCTTTTTAAATTTCTTTACCACATTTTTAATGGGACACATTTCAGAATAGCATCAGCCAACAAATTTGGCCAATCAATCTACCTCTGGTCTTCTGCTAGAGCTGCATTTAAATAAACCTGCAGTGTGGAAAGCTGAGGAGAGAAAGCTCTTTAATTACCTTTTCTCCTGTTTATGTTACTTTGATGGCTTTTGTTCAAATGCATCTGAATTTTCAGTGTGCTTATTTTATAATTATTGGATGACTACATGCTGCACTGCCATTTCAATTAGATTTTGATGGCTGATAAAACCGTTGTTGACAGGGAGTACGCAAATGAATTTGGGGAAACCAGATTAGTGATGTTTGTGTTGTTGCATTTAAATAAAACTAAGTGTCCTGGCAGCAATGTGATCGAATCTGAAAAGTTTTTTTTTTTTTTTTTTTTTAAATAAAGAATAAGCAGCCCTGTGAGAAATCAGGTTTTCAACAGAGAAGCCGTTTCCTGTTGAGACATCATTTTAAATCCTCAAGTGTGCAGCCACTTCTTCAAACAGATTATAAAACCAAAAAACAATCATATAATCTCTTCTAACAAGAGGTTTTCAGCTAGACAGATTGCTTTAAAGGAGAATGAAGTAGAAAGAAAATCAAGATCTAAATACCGATAATACATGCTAAATCCATTTGAATTGATAAGGTAGAGAAAGCATGGTGATAAAGCTTAAGGGGTTAAGGCTTATGTTCACCCAAAAGATCAATTCCTAGGGAAGAAGAAAACTTGGAAATATTTCCATCTCCAATTAACAACTAAAATATGGCAGATGAGGCAGAGTGGAAACAGACAGGCTATTTCCCCAGGAACAGACCTTGCTCAAGCAGGGCTCAGGCTTGCTTTGTTATCGATGTAACAACTGTGTGAATGACAATGTTTAAGTGCTAAAATATTTGCAAAAGGGAATAGAAATCTGCTGTTTCTTCCAAGTCATTAAAGCAAAGCCGGAGAGTTGAAACAAAACAGAATCATGCGTAGTTGGCAAACTGAACAGAAACTAACATCCACACAGCATGCCCTTCTGCCATGTACTCATTGCTATTCACGCACTATCACATCGCAACCACAATGCAGCCTCCACGCTTGGGAGATGTAGTACATACAGCTGGCCACTGGCAGAGCTGGGATGAAGACCCAGAACTTAGCCACTGCCTGTTCCCTTGACCATTTGGCAATAGTAGACTTTCCAGTTTGATTTCCTCTCATCCAGCATTTGAATTAGTCTACCCTTTGTTGCTCTTCACCCTCCTCAGCTGAATCTGAGGTCTTCACCAGGAAACCTCAGTCAGGGTTAGAAGTCAACAACAACTTGATGTTAAATGCCTTAACGAACAAAAATGGGTATCCCTGGCTATATTTCACATCTTCCTTTAATTTTATTTTTTAATTGACAAATAATATCTGTACATAGCCACCAAACACAGTGATGTTTTGATACATGTAATGTATAGTGATCAAATCAGGGTAATCAGCATCTCCATCATCTCAAACTTTTATCATTTGTTTGTCTTGGGAAACTTTAATATCCTTCTTCTCGCTATTTGAAACTATATAATATGTTATTGCTAACTAGAGTCATCCTATAATGGTGTAGAACACTAGAACTTACTCCTATTTAGCTGTAATTTTGTTTCCTTTAATAAATCTCTCCCTACACTTTTCATCTTTAATTCAGATGTTTGTTGTACTAGAATAATTCCATCTAACAATTATATGGTGTTTCAGTATGCTAAGCACTTTTGTGGGCACTTTATAGATAGTACATCTAACTTACTTGTCACAACAACCCAAAAAAGTAAGTACTCTTATTTCCATCATCTCCATCTTACAGACAATGAACAAGAGGGAGGAGGGATCCCTCAGCTGTTAGGAGAATTCAGACCTAGGTAATTTTGTCCAGAGTCCACACTCCAGCCTGACAGTATTTACTGAGCCTATGAGGGTAACTGCGTGTGCTTACGACTGTGCTTCATGCCCATCTAAGTGCTTGCATCTAATTGCACATTTCTGGTCTATGGAGCAATAAAACAAAATTGCTTTTCTATTACCTGTTGTTTTTCATGATTATTACTAGTGGTAGTTGCTCAGATAAAAATTTGCTTCTAATTGTTATTAAATGTTATAAAATTACTGGTATTTCTACATACATACCAAACGTATGAATAATATATTTATAGCATTTTCCAAGTAAATTACCTATATTCTCTACTTTCACTCTAAAGTAATCAGCTCTGTAAAAATCACATCTAGTTGTAAAAATTTCCACATTTACTTCCCAAATATGCACAGCATTTCATTTGGTCCTCACAACAAGTTCATGAAGCCACGTAGGTGCTATTTTCTCAGAGTGAAAGACCAAGCAACCAGGCATGGGAAAATCGAAGACAACAGACAATAGGATCAACTCTGAAAAATACAGGAGGAAGAAGGAAAATGATTGAAGCAATGACTAAAGGAAATCAAGCTGGCTTGCCCACACCAACGAGTGAGCAAGACAGACACACTGCTGAAGATCCTAGAGAGGCTTAGCAGAGGCCTATCAGCCAAGAAATCACAATTACTGGGTTATGAAGACCATACCATAGGCTACAAGGAGATGCCAAACCCTCTAACCTTAAAGAACTTACCATCAGAAAAAGGGACAAATGGCTGGGTGTGTTGGCTCATGCCTATAATCCCAGCATTTTGGGAGGCCAAGGTGGGCGGATCAGGAGGTCGGGAGTTCAAGACCAGCCTGGCCAACATGGTGAAACCCCGTCTCTACTAAAAATGCAAAAATTAGCTGGGCATGGTGGAAGGCACCTGTAGTCCCAGGTACTCAAGATGCTGCGGCAGGAGAATTGCTTGAACCCAAGAGGCAGAGGTTGCAGTGAGCCGAGATCGTGCCATTGCACTCCAGCCTATGTGACAGAGAGAGACTCCAACTCAAAAAGAAAAGAAAAAAAAAGAAAGAAAAAGAAAAGGAAAAAGAAAAAGGGACAGATGCACATAAGTCATTGTAAATAAGAACAAGAGTTGGTGTTGGTCTACCTTATCTCCCAAAAAAGATCCTTGGAAAAAGTAACTGTCTTCTGATTTTTTTTATATCCCTCTACTCCAGAAGATGGCTACTGGTAAAGAAGATACAAAACAACAGTGATTACTGGTTGATAAGAAACTATCAATATTAAAATTATTCTTGAGAAAAAAGTAAATATAGTAAATAGTACAATGCAGTCATTAGATAAGATTCTTGAAATGAATCAAAGGACTTTGTTTTGATGAGTAGAACAATGCTGAGGTTTGAGGACTTGTAATCCAGTTGCTGCTGAAAGTTAGAAGTAATGTTAAAAGTTTCCATTGTTTTAACTCAGGCCCAAGGTCTGAAATAGGAAAATTAGTTATGAAGTTTGACAGTAGCATGTATAAAGTATAAGGGTTATAGAACGCAGAAAGTATAAGAAGTTACCCAGAAAATATAAGAAGTTATAGAACCCAGAAAGTATAAGAAGTTAGTAAGAGGAAAGGCTATGCTATTTTTGTCACTTGTTCTGTAGCAAGGCAGTTGGAGAAAAGGAGACTTTGATAATGGTAAAAATTCTATGTTGTATTTTGAATATAAAGAAAACTGACTCTACCTGTTATGTTCTTAGTCGCATGTTTTTATGTTGGTGGTAGATATGGCTTATTAATCGACTCTCTGGCTTGACTCTTCCCCCACCCCACCCTAGTCCTGAATAAACATCACACACTTACAATAACTGAACAATACAAACCCAGATGGATTGCGTTAGTGTGTATGTGTGAGAGCTATTTGGGGAAAATAAGAAAGCTGGCTCTGATCAACATGTTACAATGGCACTAGGAGACATACCACCAAAAGTACCCAGAAGCCAGGCCAAGGAGTTATTTTGAGGGTGGGGCTAAAATAGCTGCTTTCTCTACTTTTC
This sequence comes from Theropithecus gelada, assembly GCF_003255815.1. NCBI lineage: Eukaryota > Metazoa > Chordata > Mammalia > Primates > Cercopithecidae > Theropithecus > Theropithecus gelada. The sequence continues at coordinate 90,168,317 of NC_037685.1, forward strand.
GTTTCAATTACAATCTACATAGCCTGTAGATAAATTATAATTCAGAACCTGAGAAAATGCAGTTACACATCTTATCAGAATTTTGTTTAGCACAGATGAACTTTAAAGCTTTCCTATTAAGTAGATGCATGGCCTAGAGACAGTATGTCAATTTCCCTGGATGTCAATTTCTTCACTGTAAAGGATTGGGTTGAATTGAGAAGAGGTATGGCCTCCAAGGAGATCAGCTAAAACTGTGACTCTAGGCACTGTGTCATGCGTAAGTGGTCTGTAACGCACTGCAATACATTGATGTAATTCACTCAAGCTGCTCTTTCATCGTGTGATAAAGGGAGTCTGTCCAGGAAACAGTAGTACTCTTCAATAAAACCTGATTTTGCTGTGCTATTACTAACATTTTATTTCTTTATTTCTTTTTAAAAATGCATGCTTTTTCCTTTTCACCAAATATAGTAGTTTCTTCCTTTAAGAAGGAAGAAAGATTAATTTTCAGAAGGAAGAAACACAGCTTGTATCCTACTTCAAGTCAGTTTCATTTTTTAAGACTTGCATTCATTTAGCATGACATATTGATAATCAAACTGCAAAATTTCTAGGAAATATTCAATTCACTCCCTTACTCTCCTCTCCTATCTACCTCTTCTCTCAGAGGAGATGAGACAAGGGTGAAGAGGAGAGAAAAGAGGAAAGAAGAGGAAAATCTTTTCCAGGTTTCAAATGATCACAATCAAAATAAAAGGCATGACAAACATTCTTCCCTTAAGCAGTCAGAGTTTGTAGTCTAGCCCTTCTTGAGGGCATGTTTCTTGCCCCCTCCTCCTCTGCACTGATTGCTCTGTCCACAATTTCACCTCCTGCTCCTCTCTAATCTCTCCACTCAGTTCTGTTTTCTTAGTGCTCTCTCTGCCCTCAGCATCTCTTCTGTGATTGCTCTGGCCTCCTTGGCTTCTCCAAGCTACCTCTGCTCCTCTGTTATCCCTCTCTTCTATTTCCTAACCCTTTCTCTGCCCTCCTCTGCTCTCTCAGCCCTTGTGATCTTATGATCACTCTCCTCCATTTTTCTCTGTGATTTTTCTGCCCTCTCTGACTTTCTCAGCTTTCTTTAGAAGTCAGAAAACCTCAAAAAGTTCAGAGATTAATTTCGGATTAGATAAGCACCCAAACTTGTGAGTGCTTACGCCAATTTTTACTGAAACTCTTTGGATCTAAAATCTCACTGGGAAGGTCAGCCTTAGAAAACTTTAAGTACTTGGAATTTTATCAAGAGAATAACTTCCCTTCAAACATTGGCCTTTCTGCTCTTTATTTTCCATAAGATGAAAAGAAGATGGTCATTGTTTATTATGAATCATTTATCTTTTTTCACATGATGTGAGTTCTGTATGATTAGAGAGCCTGGTACACGTGACACTGAGAAGGAAACTCAAACATTCATTCATTCATTCATTCATTCATTCATTCAGTAATAATTTATTCATGACTACTATGTGCTGGAAACGCAGGAAACTGGACTTTACTTCAATCTCCATAAAATAATTATGTATTTGCTTTCCATAAATATACCTTACAGACCACATATCTTTTGTGCAACCTTAAATTAGACAGAAAATGACAAAAATGTTACTGCCTAAATCTTCCTACCACCCTTGTTTCAACGTGTAGAATTTAATTTAAATATTAGATACTGTTATTTACTTCCTACAACTTTAAAATATGTATTTCTATTATTCCTATTACAGAGCAGCTCAGGTGCTTTTAAGTAAAAAACTTTCACTAACTTCCCCTTTCCAAGTCAAGTACAATCACCAGTGTTATGAGTTCATGCCATAAACAATAAAGACAAATAAGATAACAAAGGAAATTATTTTTGTTTAGTTTCTCCACCCAATGTTTGAGACATTTATTTGTTTAGCTTTTGTTTTTTACATTTCTTGGGGAAATTGGAAAACTGAATCTGTATGGTCAACCTCAGGCATAATTCCATAATCTGAAAATACTTGAAATGTTGAGCCAAATCTTAAGCTCTATCTGCTTTCCTACTAATATTTGGTCATTTAGGTCAGTCCTAAAATGGTATTGCATAGGCCATGTCAAAAGATGTGTTTTATTTGTCTGCAAAATATTTTTCTCTGCTTTTATCAGAGATGGGTTCTCACTATGTTGCCCAAGCTGGAACGCAGTGGCTATTCATAAGTACAATTATAATGCACTACAGCCCCTACCCTCTTAGCCTCAAGCAATGTTCCTGCCTCAGCCTCCTGAGTAGCAGGGACAATAGGTATGCACCACTGCACCTGACTACCTGAAAAATACTTTAAAAGTCTAAATATGAATGTTCTAGGCAGGCTGGCAATCTACACCTTGCAACACTCTCCAGTAATATCAGTTGTCACATACTTGTACCACTGCACACATTTATATTACTCACCTAGTTCCAGAAGTATTTCAGTGTCTGATTCCTAAGCTGAGTGTATCTCACCCAAGTGGGAGGTGAGATATGGAGAGACATGAACTTCTGATGATAACTGAAAACATTCTAACAATAAGTTTGTTGGAAATGTAGTGAGAAAATGAGAACATTGATTAAATTTCACTTTTGCAAACCTTCTTCTTATGGATGGATGCATAAGGTAAACTAAGGGAAAAAAGTCATTCTGTTTCTTAATAATTCCTAAGAAAGCCTTCTGTAGTTGTTAGGGATGAGAGAGCTTGCATACTTAGAGGAATTCACTCCTCTAATAGATACCAGCAAGAATATGCACTTTCTTTCAAGGATGAGGATGTTGTTATCCAGTGCTAAATTTGGTTCAGGGATCAGGAAAATAATACTTATAAACCGTCCCTTAAACAAAATTACACAATTATTAGGCCATATTTTATGGTGTGGTGAGGTCAGGCCTGAGTACAAAAGGGTGGTGGCATAACAACAATTTGTCCATTTCCTTAATTCTGGCAGGATCCTACCTACATACAGAGTGCTACCAATAATTGCAAGCTTCAGAAGATCAAGGGGCCAGGGATAAGTTGTACCAAGATTTGATATGTGTGGCCACCTCACTTAAATCTGTATCAGGATCTTAAATTGCATATCTGTGTTGAAAAAAGGCAGAGTGCTGTGTAGTAAAGGATTAACCTTGTCCATATTGAGGTTTGGTCTTTGCCCTCAGATCCTGAGAGGTAACCTTTAAGGCCTTGGAATGTTTTGTTGATAAGAGTGTCCTTGCTTACCTGGGGGACTTGGGCCATGCCAAATAGTCTAAGTTTACAATATGACCTAGAGTGGGGAGCCTTGGTCCATGTGATATTAGCTCAACCTCTGACGGGGCTAGAGCCTAAGCTAGGCCATGCGGGGGTCAACCATGTCTACATGACTAAGTTCCAATAAACTCTGGACAGCAAGAATCAGGTATGCTTGTATGGTTGGCAGTACTCCATGTACATTGCCATACATGTTGTTGAAATAAATAGACACTATCCAACACAAATCCATTGGGAGAGCCAAAGTGGAAGCCCCATGCCTTTTCCACTGGACCCTTCCCCATGCTCCTCTTTCCTCTCCGATTTTAATCTGCATCCTTTTACTGTAATAAACAGTAACTGATGTGGTTTGGCTCTGTGTCCCCACCCAAATCCCATTTTGAATTGTAATCTCCATGTGTTGAGGGAGGACCTGGTGGGTGGATCATGGGGGTGGTTTCCCTCATGCTGTTTTTATGATAGTGAGGGAGTTCTCATAAGGTCTGATGTTTAAAGTGGCAGTTTCTGCCGGGCACAGTGGCTCACCCCTGTAATCCCAGCACTTTGGGAGGCCCAGGTGGGTGGATCACCTGAGGTCACGAATTTGAGACAACATGGTGAAACCCTGTCTCTACTAAAAATACAAAAATTAGCTGGGCTTGGTGGTGCACGCCTGGAATCCCAGCTACTTGGGAGGCTGAGGCAGGAGAATCGCTTGAACTCAGGAGGCGGAGGTTGCAGTGAGCCAAGATCACACTATTGCAGTCCAGCCTGGGTGGCAAGAGTGAAACTCTGTCTAAAAAAATAAAAATAAAATAAAAATAAATAAAAGTGGCAGTTTCCCCTGTGCTCTTTCTCTATCTTGCCACCATGAGAAGAGATGCCTTGCTTCTCCTTTGCCTTTCGTCATGATTGGAAGTTTCCTGAGGCCTCCCTAGCCATGAAGAACTGTGAGTCAGTTAAACCTCCTTCCTTTATAAATTACCCAGTTGCAGGTAGTATCTTCATAGCAGTGTGAAAACAGACTGATACAGTAACCATGAATATAACAGCTTTTCTAGGTTCTCCAAAGTCCTTCTAGTGAATTATCAAGCCTGAACAATAGGGATCTCTCAATCGGGGTCTCCGTGCAGGTCTTGGGGGAATCTCTGAATGTGCATTCGATTTCAGAAATGAGAGTGGTCTTGGAAACTCCTGAAATTGCAAGTGGAAGTGCATGGAGGGATGGGGGAGAAACTGCAACTCTCCAGAAATTCTACAGTGACTTCCTGAGGGTTCTATGCCTAAAGAAACCAACAGTTGTCTAAAAACAGAGCCTCCTCAGACTTTAGCTCTTATGCAGTTCACAGAGAGTGGTTTAGGGTATACAGGAAGGGTAGCCTGAGTTTTCAAGCAACTTCGCATGGGTACATCCCCATCTCTTCAGCCTGGGCCCTATCAACAGAAAGAAAGGAAAGCCAGTCAACTCATCTTTCTTTTATTCTCAGCATCTGATTCAGATTTTTTTTTTCTAAAGTTGCTGCTCAATATTATATCATTAAGGAAAAAGATAATTATGATATTAACATTTTGCTTCCAAACACTTAGTGAAGTCACTAGCATTTAGCTTCACACTTAAAAGAAATGGGGACCAAAGTATGTGACACCTATTTTTCAAATGCAAATCTCCCAGTGATGCTGAAAACTCAGTTTCTATTCATTTCCCACTGCAAAGAACAGATGGCATTTTCAGTGAATTGATCTCAAATTGCCTGTGGGACTGGAGGAAAAACACAGGTATGTGTATAGATCCACCTTAGAAAGCAACAAATTATATTTGGAAAAATGTACATCTAGGCTAATTCCACCCATGTCACTAAATACATGCTGCCAAATACTGGAGAAGCTTTTCCAGCTCCTATGACTTTCTGTCTTTTTATAGGGTTCCAAGCCCTGAAGCAGGAACATAGGCTGCCCGATGGCACACACCCAGGTTTTCCTCTGTCCCAGTACGTCTTCCATACAATAATCACAGGGCCACAAATGGGGAGCATCCACAGACTCCAGGGTAGCCTACTGCTCCTATTCCTACTGCTTGCTGAAGAATTGCCAAATCCCTGACACTGTGCTGAGCTCCCCACCTAGTTTACCTCCTTGAATCTTAACAACAGCCCTGGAGGGTGGAGGTTATTTTAGGTCTTTCCATTTTACAGAGATGAGGAATCCAGAGCTTAGACAGGTTAAAGAACCTGCCCAAGATGACAAAGCTAGCAACAGTCAAACCCGCTTTTCAACCCAGCTCTGTCCACGTAAAAACATGTTTTATTGTTACACATTCGGCATTCTGATTAATTATAGACTCTGATCATAACAATGTATCCTACATATCATTAATGAATTGCTAATTTTTAAAGAATTAAAGTATAGTAAAATACCCTTAAGACCAAAAGTACTAAAATTCCACAGAATATAATCAAATTTTTCTTGGATGCTTCAGATGATACTTTAAGCCCTTGTAATGTCTCAGGTGCATCATCCTGTGGAAGAGTGATTGCGCTAATAAAGTGTAGGTCAGAAGAATAACAGATAAATCAGCTTCCACTTACATATAATCACTATCCTAATTCTCATAAATACTTTTGCAGAGTTCATGATGTAGTGATCTACTAACTTTTTTTCAATCCAAGTTAACAAATCTTTATCTAGTGCCTTCTTTGCGCCAAGCCCTGTGGTAAGCTCCGGACAGTAGTAATAAGTGTGATATAATGCCTGTCCTTAAGGAGGATACATTTTGACTTTGGAACAGTACATTATTTCCCTTGCAATAGAATTACCTTGTCAATATTTAATTGGCTGTAAGTGGAATATTAACAGCAGCAGATCTACATTTTTAAAAATTACAATTGGTATGTCCACTGATTTTGTAAAGTGAGTACGACTTTTCTCTTCTCCTCTCTTTTATGTTCTAAAATGAGCAATGGCTACCTTCCATGTCACTTTTTAAAACTCTTCCCCCATACACACACACACACACAACACACAGTAACACACATGCACGTGCGCGTGCAAACACACACACACAGTGAATAAAAGGTTGTTGTGGTTGGAGTGTTATCCAGCATCCATCACTGTGCATATATTCACAGGGATCTTACAAAAAATCTCTCTGATGACTCTTGGGAGGGAAAGGAAGCAGGGAACAAAGGCGGAAGGAAGCAAGGAAAGGAGCGTAACCTTCCCTTTGGCAGATGTCTGGGAAAAGGAGACTCTTTATGAAATCACTGGATCAAAGGGAAGTAAGAAGTTTCCAGGCTGCCAGTCACAAAGCCACCAAAAACTCACTTTTAATGAAAAAAGAAACTGTTAACTCCTGCACTGTTGTAAAATACTTACCAAAGACACCTTCCCTGCTAAGTGCCATTCATTTCAAGAGTGAAATGCTGTAACAGAGAAAAATGCCCAGGGCAACTGGGAACCGGAGAAGGAGGGAAGTATGTGGTTCAACTGTCCCTGTAGGGGAGGGAAACTGTCTCTTTCCTTGACAGCTTCCCCACTTAACTACTGTGCAGTCAGCCCTATTTGGCGCCAGTGAAAATTCAGCCTTCCAGCAGATTCCCTGCCATCTGCCTTATGACTAACAGTCTACAGTCACACACCTTGAATGCTTAAAAATCTGCAGTGCTCCCAGGGGCCGCCTTTTTGGGGCAATTAGAAGATCCATGGAAAGGAAATCTTTACTTTGTCACTTGGCTTAGGTTTCCACATTTGGTTGAAATTCTGGAAGAGAATATTTGGATAAATAAGATTTCCTGATTTTTCTTCACCTTGGTGCTTTTTTAGTACCCATAGCCAGAAGCCATGGAAGCTGAGAGAATGACAAATGGCCATCACAAAGGCTTGAGTCTCCACAAATCAGCAGAGATGTTATCCAACTGACAAGAAAGAAAAAGGAGAAAGGAAAACAGAAACAAAATAAGCTCCATTTTTGGCCCTAGGGCTCCACCAGGTATCTGCCAATTTATTCACACTGAAATATGAAGAGATTCCAGATGGAAACATATTCATTTTTTTGGTTATCTCTGAACTTTATTTGGATTTTAATGGTTACTACTGGAAAGTTTCCTTGTACAGGACTAAGAAGGAAGCTAAGACCATTGCTCAACATCTATGGAAGGAAGTAGGGGAAGAGCATTTAATCATTTAGATCACTGAAGTACATGATGCAAAAAGCCAAGACCAGCTCTTCCAAAATGTATCCATCTTTCACAAGGAAAAAAAAAGGTAAACAATTTAATATTTTTTCCCACAAAAATGTGTGACTGACATGGAATACCAAACAATGCCTTCCTTATCCACTTGGGTCCTAACTATGACCAAAGCTAAATAACTTAGTTACCAGTCTACTCCAGACCCTTCAGTAGTCTGAAAATTTAGGTAATCTCTTAACATCTTTATAGCCAGAAAATCTTATCAACAATAGGATAGACATTATAAATAGCATTTTTTTTTCTTTTTTTTTTTTTTTTTCAACAGCGTCTCACTCCATTACTCATGCTGGAGTGCAGTGGTGTGGTCATAGCTCACTGCAGCCCTCAGCCTCCCAGGCTTACTTGATCCTTGCACCTCAGCCTTCCAGAGTAGCTGGGACTACAGATCATGTGCCATCATGCCAGGCTAGTTTATGTTTGTTTGCTTGCTTGTTTTTTATTTTTTAATTTTTTTTTTTTTGAGATGGAGTATTGCTCCTTGGCAATACTGAGGTACCCAGCTCTTGTTGCCCAGGCAACAAGAGCAATGGTGCGATCTGGGCTCACTGCAACCTCTGCTTCCGGGTTCAAGCGATTCTCCTGCCTCAGCCTCTTGAATAGCTGGGATTACAGGTGCATGCCACCATGCCCAGTTGATTTTTGTGTGTGTGTATTTTTAGTACAGATGGGGTTTCACCATGTTGGCCAGGCTGGTCTCAAACTCCTGACCTCAGATGATCCACCAGCCTTGGCCTCCTAAAATGCTGGGATTACAGGTATGAGGCATCGTGACCAGCCAGTTTTTAAATTTTTTATAGCAACAGGGTTTCATTATATTCCCCAGGCTGGTCTCGAATGCCTGAACTCAAGCAATCCACCCACCTCAGCCTCTCAAAGTGCTGAGATTATAGGCCACCATGCCTGGGCTAGAAATAGCTTTTTAAGGTCAAGAGAGTGTTGTCCTCCCCATGTAGCTGAGTACAAAGCTCGTACCACTCAGTGCACAACAGCCAGTAAGGGGAGAGACAAGCTGTTGGGGCACTGAAGATGACTTTGTTTCTGGGAGTCAGCAAACCAAGAAGATGGCAGACTAATGTCCTAAAGAACTATCTTATGCTAATATGGATGTGGGGCTCCTTTTATGTTAAGGAAAGTGGTAAGCAGAAGGGGGTTGAGGTCAAAAGGTGACTGATGATTACAGACATCCAAGCAGCATCAAAGATAACATCTGGAGGGACCTGGGCAAGATGATTGAATAGAAACAGCTCTGGTCTGCAGCTCCTAGAGAGATCAATGCAGAATTTCCAACTGACGTACCCAGCTCATCTCACTGGGGCAAGTTAGATAGTGGGTGCAGGCCACAGAGGGCCAGCAGAAGCAGGGTGGGGCATCCCTTCAACCAGGAAGCACAAGGGGTCAATGAACTCCCTCCCCTAGCCAAGAAGTCTTGAGGGACTGTGCCATGAGTAATGGGGCATTCTGGCCCAGATACTACATATTTCCCATGGTCTTCAAAACCTGCAGACCAGGAGATTCTCTCAGGTGCCTACACCACCAGGGTCCTGGGTTTCAAGCCCAAAACTGGGCAGCTGTTTGGACAGACACTGAGCTAGCTGCAGGAGTTTTTACTTCATACCCCAGTGGTGCCTGGAATGCCAGCGAGACAGAACCATTTACTCCCCTGGAAAGGGGGCTAAAGCCAGAGAGCCAAGTGGTCTAGCTCAGCAGATCCTACCCCCACAGAGCCCAGCAAGCTAAGATCCACTGGCTTGAAATCTCGTTGCCAGCACAGCAGTCTGAAGTTGATTTGGGACTCTTGAGCTTGGTGGGGGAAGGGGCGTTCACCATTACTGAAGATTCAGTAGGCAGTTTTCCCCTCACAGTGTAAACAAAGCCACCGGGAAGTTCGAACTGGGCGGAGCCCACCGCAGCTTGGCCACTGGAGCCAGACTGCCTCTCTAGATTCCTTCTTTCTGGGCAGGGCATCTCTGAAAGAAAGACAGCATCCCCAGTCAGGGGCTTACAGATCAAACTCCCATCTCCCTGGAATAGAACACCTGGGGGAAGGAGCGGCTGTGGACGGAAATTCAACAGGCTTAAATGTTCCTGCCTGCTGGCTTTGAAGAGTGCAGTGGATCTCCCAGCACAGTGCTTGAGTTCTGCTAAGGGACAGACTGTCTCCTCAAGTGGGTCGCTGACCCCCATGCCTCCTGACTGAAAGAAATGTCCGAGCGGGGGTTGACAGACGCCTCATACAAGAGAGTTCTGGCTGGCATCTGGCAGGTGACCCTCTGGAATGAACCTTCCAGAGGAAGGAACAGGCAGCAATCTTTGCTGTTCTGCAGCCTCTAATGGTGATACCCAGGCAAACAGGATCTGGAGTGGACCTCCAGCAAACTCCAGCAGACCTGCAGAAGAGGGGCCTGATTATAGAAGGAAAACTAACAAACAGAAAGGATTAGCATCAATATCAACAAAAAGGACATCCACGCAAAAACTCCATCCAAAGGTCACCAACATCAAAGACCAAAGGTAGATAAACTCACAAAGATGAGGAAAAACTGGTGCAAAAAGACTGAAAATTCCAAAAACCAGAACACCTCTTCTCCTCAGAGGGGTCACAACTCCTCTCCAGCAAGGGAACAAAACTGGTTTGAGAATGAGTTTGACAAATTGACAGAAGTAGGCTTCAGAAGGTGGGTAATAACAAACCCCTCTGAGCTAAAGGAGCAGGTTCTAATCCAATGCAAGGAAGCTAAGAACCTTGATAAAAGGTTTGAGGAATTGCTAACTAGAATAACTAGTTGAAAGAAGAACATAAATGACCTGATGGAGCTGAAAAATACAGCATGAGAACTTTGTGAACCATACACAAGTATCAATAGCAAAATCGATCAAGCAGAAGAAAGGATATCAGAGATTGAAGATCAACTTAATGAAATGAAGCATGAAGACAAGATTAGAGAAAAAAAGAATGAAAAGGAATGAACAAAGCCTCCAAGAAATATGGAACTATGTGAAAAGACCAAACCTACGTTTGATTGGTGTACCTGAAAGTGATGGGGAGAATGAAAACAAGTTGGAAAACCCCCTTCAGGAGAACTTCCCCAGCTTAGCACGGCCAACATTCAAATTCAGTAAATAAAGAGAGCACCGCAAAGACATTCCTCGAGAAGAGCAACCCCGAGACACATAATCATCAGATACACCAAGGTTGAAATGAAGGAAAAAATATTAAGGTCAGTCAGAGAGAAAGACCAGGTTACCCACAAAGGGAAGCCCATCAGACTAACAGCCGATCTCTCTGCAGAAGCCCTACAAGCCAGAAGAGAGTGGGGGCCAATATTCAACATTCTTAAAGAAAAGACTTTTCAACCTAGAATTTCATATCTAGCCAAACTAAGCTTCATAAGCGAAGGAGAAATAAAATCCTCTACAGATAAGCAAATGATAAGGGATTTTGTCACCACCAAGCCTGCCTTACAAGAGTTCCTGAAGGAAGCACTGAATACAGAAAGGATAAACTGGTACGAGCCACTGCAAAAACATTCCAAATTGTAAAAAACATCAATGCTAAGAAGAAACTTCATCAACTAACAGGCAAAATTACCAGCTAGAATCATAATGACCAGATCAAATTTACTCATAACAATATTAACCTTAAATGTAAATGGGCTATATGCCCCAATTAAAAGACACAGACTGGCAAATTGGATAAAGAGTCAAGACCCTGGTGTGCTGTATTCAGGAGACCCATCTCACGTGCAGAGACACACGTAGGCTCAAAATAAAGGGATGGAGCAACATTTATCAAGCAAATGCAAAGCAAAAAAAGCAGGAGTTGCAATCCTACTCTCAGATAAAACAGACTTTACACCAACAAAGATCAAAAAAGACAAAGAAGGGCATTACATAATGGTAAAGGGATCAATGCAACAAGAAGACCTAACTATCCTAAATATATATGCACCCAAAACAGGATCACCCAGATTCATAAAGCAAGTTCTTAGAGACCTACAAAGAGACTTAGACTCCCACACAATAATAGTGGGAGACTTTAACACCACACTGTCAATATTAGACAGATCAACGAGACAGAAAATTAACAAGGATATTCAGGACTTGAACTCAGCTCTGGATGAAGTAAACCTAATAAACATCTACAGAACTCTCCACTCAGTGTCAACACAATATACACTCTTCTCAGCACCACATCACACTTATTCTAAAATTCACCAATTAATTGGAAGTAAAACATTCCTCAGCAAATATAAAAGAAGGGAAATCATCACAAACAGTCTCTCAGACCACAGTGCAATCAAATTAGAACTCAGGATTAAGAAACTCACTCAAAATCGCACAACTACATGGAAACTGAACAACCTGCTCCTGTATGATTATTGGGTAAATAACAAAATTAAGGCAGAAATAAATAAGCTCTTTGAAGCCAATGTACAAGTATCTCGGAGACATAGCTAAAGCAGTGTTTAAAAGGAAATTTATAGCACTAAATGACAATGGGAGAAAGCGGGAAAGATCTACAATTGACATCCTAAGATCACAATTAAAAGAACTAGAGAAGCAAGAGCAAAAAATTCAAAAGCTAGCAGAAGACAAGAAATAACTAAGAACAGGGCAGAATTGAGGGAGATAGAGGCACAAAAAAATCCTTCAAAAAATCAGTGAATCCAGAAGCTGGTTTTTTGAAAAGATTAACAAAATAGGTAGACTGCTAGCCAGACTAACAAAGAAGAAAAGAAAGAAGAATCAAATAGAAACTATAAAAAATGATAAAGGGGATATCACCACTGATCCCACAGAAATACAAACTATCATCAGAGAATACTGTAAACACCTCTACACAAACTAGAAAATCTAGAAGAAATTGATAAATTCCTGGACATATACACTTCCCCTAGTACTAAACCAGGAAGAAGTCTAATCCCTGAATAGACCAATAACAAGTTCTGAAATTGAGACAGTAATTAACAGTCTACCAACCAAAAAAGGCCCAGGACCAGATGGATTCACAGCCAAATTCTATCAGAGGTACAAAGAGGAGTTGGTACCATTCCTTCTAAAACTATTCCAAACAACAGAAAAAGAGGGGCTCCTCCCTAACTCATTTTATAAGGCCACCATCATCCTGATGCCAAAACCTGGCAGAGACACAACAAAAAAAGAAAATTTCAGCCCAATATCCCTGATGAACACTGATACGAAAATCCTCAATAAAATACTGGCAAACTGAATCCAGGAGCACACCAAAAAACTTATCCACCACGATCAAGTTGAGTTCATCGCTGGGGTGCAAGCCTGGTTCAACATACACAAATCAATAAACGTAATCCATCACATAAACAGAACCAATGACAAAAAATACATGATTATCTCAATAGATGCAGAAAAGGCCTTTGATAAAATTCAACACCCATTCATGCTAAAAACTCTCAATAAACTAGGTATTGATGGACATATCTCAAAATAATAAGAGCTATTTGTGACAAACCCATAGCCTATATCACACTGAACGGGCAAAAGCTGGAAGCATTCCCTTTGGAATCTGGCACAAGACAAGGATGCCCTCTCTCACCACTCCTATTCAACATAGTATTGGAAGTTCTGGCCAGGGCTATCAGGCAAGAGGAAGAAATAAAGCGTATTCTAATAGAAAGAGAGGAAGTAAAATAGTCTCTGTTTGCAGATGCCATGATTTTATATTCAGAAAACCCCATCATCTCAGCCCAAAATCTCCCTAAGCTGATAAGCAACTTTAGCAAAGTCTCAGAATACAAAATCAATGTGCAAAAATCACAAGCTATTCCTATACACTAATAATAGACAGAGAGCCAAATCATGAGTGAACTCCCATTCACAATAGCTACAAAGAGAATAAAATACCTAGGAATACAACTTACAAGAGATATGAAGGACTTCTTCAAGGAGAACTACAAACCACTGATCAAGGAAATAAGAGAGGACACAAGCAAATGGAAAACATTCCATGTTCATGGATAGAAAGAATCAATATCATGAAAATGGCCATACCACCCAAAGTAATTGATAGATTCAATGATATCCCCATCAAGCTACCATTGACTTTCTTCACAGAATTTGAAAAACACTACTTTAAATTTCATATGGAACTAAAAAAGAGCCTGTATAGCCAAGACAATCCTAAGCAAAGAGAACAAAGCTGGAGGCATCATGCTACCTGACTTCAAACTATACTAAAAGGTTACAGTAACCAAAACAGGATGGTACTGGTACTAAAACAGATATGTAGACCAGTGGAACAGAACAGAGGCCTCAGAAATAATGCCACACATCTACAACCATCTGATTTTTGACAGACCTGACAAAAACAAGCAGTGGGGAAAAGGATTCCCTTATTTAATAAATGATGGCAAAACTGGCTAGCTATATGCAGAAAACTGAAATTGGACCCCTTCCTTACACCTTATACAAAAAATTAACTGAAGATTAATTAAAGACTTAAAGATAAGACCTAAAACCATAAAAACCCTAGGAGAAAACCTAGGCAATACCATTCAGGACACAGACATGGGCAAAGACTTCATGTCTAAAACACCAAAAGCTATGGCAATAAAAGCCAAAATTGACAAATGGGATCTAATTAAATTAAAGAGCTTCTGCACAGCAAAAGAGACTATCATCAGAGTGAATAGGCAACCTACAGAATGGGAGAAAATTTTGGCAATCTACGCATCTGACAAAGGGCTAATATCCAGAATCTACAAAAAACTGAAACAAATTTACAAGAAAAAAAAGCAACCCCATCAAAAAGTGGGCAAAGGATATGAACAGACACTTCTCAAAAGAGGACATTCGGCTGGGTGTGGTGGCTCACTCCTGTAATCCCAGCACTTTGGAAGGCTGAGGGGTGGATCACGAGGTCAGGAGATCAAGACCATCCCGGCTAACACGGTGAAACCCCATCTCTACTAAAAACACAAAAAATTAGCCAGGCGTGGTTGTGGGTACCTATAGTCCCAGCTACTCAGGAGGCTGAGGCAGGAGAATGGCGTCAACCCAGAAGGCGGAGCTTGCAGTGAGCCTAGATCACGCCACTGCACTCCAGCCTGGGTGACAGAGTGAGACTCTGTCTCAAAAAAAAAAAAAAAAAAAAAAAAAAAGAGGACATTTATGCAGCCAACAAAATACGAAAAAATGGTTATTATCACTGGTCATTAGAGAAATGCAAATCAAAACCACAATGAGATATTATCTCATGCCAGTTAGAATGGCAATCATTAAAAAGTCAGGAAACAACACATGCTGGAGAGGATGTGGAGAAATAGGAATGATTTTACACTGTTGGTGTAAGTGTAAATTAGTTCAACCATTGTGGAACACAGTGTGGTGATTCCTCAAGGATCTAGAACCAGAAATATAATTTGACCCAGCAATCCCATTACTGGGGATATACCCAAAGGATTATGAATCACCCTACCATAAAGACACAGGCACACATATGTTTATTGCAGCACTATTCACAATAGCAAAGACTTGGAACCAACTCAAATGCCCATCAATGATAGACTGGATAAAGATGTGGCACATATACACCATGGAATACTATGCAGTGATAAAAAAAAAAAAAAAAGGATGAGTTCATGTCCTTTGTGGGGACATGGTGAAACTGGAAACCATAATTGTCAGCAAACTAACACAGGAACAGAAAACCAAACACCGCATGTTCTCATTCATAATTGGGAGTTGAATAATGAGAACACATGGACACAGGGAGGGAAACATCACATACCAAAGCCTGTTGGTGGGTGTGGAACTAGGGGAGGGATAGCATTAGGAGAAATACCTAATATAGATGATGGGGTTGATGGGTGCAGCAAACCACCATGGCCCGTGTATACCTATGTAACAAACCTGCACGTTCTGCACATGTATCCCAGAACATAAAGTATTTAAAAAAAAAAAAAGATAAACATCATTGTCCTTGGTCACATCACCATGCTCCTATAAATTTTTAACAACATTGTTACTTGTGTGTACACCCTCCTTATATTCTTGGGGATTAGTTTTGGGAAGGGACTATTATCATTCTTCCTTTGAAGTTCAGAGATAAGCCAAAGCAGTTAACCTAAAAGGTATCATGGCAGTGGGGGTTAGGAGCAAAATGGAGTTAGTCATGCTAGGCCTCCTTTTCACTTTTACACCCACGGGTTTCCTTTTCTTCCTTATGCCCTGGTATTTTTTGTCTAGTTCCCCTTGTTGAATGATTTCTCTAGATGTGGATTAATAAGCTCTTTAAATCTCTTCAATTGAGATCCACATTAATTGGATTTGAAGCTCTACCCATTTTCCTAGGTACACATTTAAAGAGGTCATCAGCTGAGATATAAATAATGTCTCTGAACAACTGTACTTTTTCAATATAATATTTAAAAATATACTAAAGCTAAAACAAAAGTTTCCTAGTTAGAATAGGAAGTGACCTACTTTCAACAAAAAACATTCTCACTGTATTACACCTATGTTCTGAAGGCAGTTTAAAATTTTCTTAAAGACATTTAAAAATGCAATATAAGTTATTGTGTAATGTTCTAACATGAATTTCAAGCATTTCCATTCAAAGTTAAACTTAGATTGACTTTACAATCCATTACTCATCTTTCTTTTTTTCCTGAGTTTTTTGGAAACAAGAAGTGTTTCTCTATGTTGTAAGTGAGAATCTTAGTTATATTAAGAATTTCTACTCTGTCAGAAATCAGGACCAAAAAGACTAAGTGGGGTAACTACTTTTTTTAACTGAAAACTGAGTAAAAGATGTCAAGTGTATGACTTGTATGGATCACGTCTCCATTCAGAGTCCTAGAATAGCAAAATGGTGTTTTCCTAGAGTCTAGTTCCCTGTTGCATTTGCTGGGATCCTCTCATCAGAAGCTGGAAGTGAGTTCTACAAACAGGACTGATGCTTTGAACTGAATAGATTTCTTCAGGGTAAAATTTTGCACCAGGGTTCCAACTGAAACCTAAGGCTGATTACTTGAATTTATAGACTTCCTGGCTGAATCCTAGCTTTCCTTATCACTGGATCAATGCTTTTTTTTTACTAGATGATTGATTGTGGGAGCATTTCAGTGGATCTTCCTCTGACATCATCTTTCTATTGCTTTTGGGGAATCTCCAACAGCTTTGCTTTAGCAAACAGATCAAATGGCTGTAAGCATGGGCTCTGGAGCTATGCTACTTCGATTTATACCAGCACCACCTCTTACCAATGTCACTTAAGCAAGTTGCTAACCCTCCCAAAGCCTCAGTTTCCTCATATATTAAATGTAAATAATTACAATACCATATTTAAAGGGGTGGTTTGAGGATTAAATTAAGCAGTATATTAAAAATACTGTAACAATGTAATTAGCACTCAAACTGTGGGCTATTATAAGCTGTTATTTTTACATATATAACACATATATAAATGCGTAAAGGTGTATATATATATAGAGATAGATGTGTGTGTGTTTAAGTGTGTGTATATACATATATATATATACACAGTTTCTGGTTCACTGGTGTCTCACTAGGATTTTTTATTTAAGAGAAGCAGGGTCATGCTAAGTTGCCCAGGCTGGAGTGCTGTGCCTATTTACAGGCGTGATCACAGCAAATGTACTATGATCATGTACTACAGTGTACTCTGGCTTAGCACTTCTGTTGTCAAGCAATCTTGCTGCCTCAGCCTCTAGTGTGCTGGGACTATAGGCATGCCATTGCACCTGGCTCATCAGGATTTAACACAAAAAAATTATAGTATAATATAACGCACTCTTGAAAATCCCCCTAAAGTGGTATGTCTTCTCTTGGGTACATAGTCTGGCAAAGACATAGCATGTGTAGCAAACACTGTGGATGCCCTGTTGATATTTTGTGTATTGGAGACCACTTACTGCATACAAACATCTGCCACTCTCTGCCTAAGGAGTTTTCATTTGGCTGTAGGAATACTCTCAATTCATGGGCAGGGTCAGCTGGAAGTCTGGAGAGCTAATGCCCTCCAGAACCCCAACCAATGAAAACAAAGAAATCAGTAGATAAATGTCATCACTACCTTAACCATCAGTTGAAAGAAGTGAAATGTGTGCTCACTGTCTCCCAGAGTTCCTTCCAGGGGCAGAGCTCCAGAGGTCCTCAGACATAACTATCTCAGAACACATATTTTGTTGTCTTCCTTCCCTTTCCCGACTGAATTCTCTCTCTCTTGGTGTTTCCTGGGATGATCTCCCAAATAATACATTACATACACTTGAATCCTTGTCCCAGAGTCAGCTTCTGGGGAATCCAAATCAAGACACTACCTCTCAATAAATCTACTATAGCCACATTTTTGTTCAATAAATCTGGAAACAAATTGTTCCTTTTTTGTTAAGGATCTAGTAAAGTAACTGACTTAGTTTAGAGGCCACAGAGTATGTATACATCTATGTCTGTATATGTATCTCCTTAGAATTGAAATCATAGGGGGACTCAAAATTGTGGTTCTGCCTTCCCACTTCTATTTCTAGAAGTTTCATCATTCCTGTGAGAGATTTATTTAGAATGCAGATACTAGATCTTCCTCTTCTCTTCCTTTCTCATGATTATTTTCAGGTTGTGTGTCTTCTGGAGGAATACCACAGCAGTTAAACTTATTGCATCCTATTATGTGATGGTGTACAATTTTTATTTGTCCCATTATTAATGACATCAAGTTCAACCACTTGAATAAGGTGGTATTGTCCATGCTTTTCCACAGTAATATTACTATAGCATGTGAGGGAGGTATGTCAAAAATTTTAAAATACCCTGCTTCTCATCCAATTAATTAACATCTATAGAAATAGGTATCTATATAAATTGCCATTTCTATTTTATTCCATTTTTATTAAAAATTTTTTTAAATTTTAAATTTATAAACATTTTATTCAATTTTCATTCTTGAAAAATTTACCTGAAAATCCTGCAGCTAAGCTCAAGCAGAGTTGCCATCTTTGCGGGGGAGGAAAGGAGGGTCATGGCAGCACATGGCATGTTGGAGCCTAAGAAGGGTGAGGAGAGCTGAGGGCTTGAGCACCTAGAATGGGCTGTCAGGACTTAAGTAGAATATATCCAGTGTGCAGATTGTGGTGGCTAAATACTGTTTGTAAATCAAAGGAACCAGCACCGATTTGCAAGTTGGGAACTAGAAAACTTCAAGATGGGCCTGGAACAACTTGGTGTGTCAAGACAAAAGAAAATGCTCAAAGAATGATGGGGATGAGTCAAAGATCATTTTGAAGTGGTTCCTCTGGTCAAATCTTGACAATTTAAGCATCAAAATAAATAAGAATAGAAACAAATGATAATCATTGAATAAAATAGAAATGGCAATTAATATAGATATTTATATTGATAAAGATATTAACTAATTGGATGAAAAGCAGGGTATTTTAAAAATCTTGAAGTACCTCACCCACAAACTATAGAAACTTTACTGTGGAAACGCATAGAAGATACCACCTTATTCAAGTGATTAAACTTGATGTCATCAATAATGGGTCAAATCAAAATTGTACACCATCACTTGGTAGAGTGCAATAAGAAGTTTTACTGCTGTGATATTCCTTCAGAAGACACACAACCTGATAATAATCATAAGAAAAAGAAATCTATAAAACATAAAACTGAGGGATCTTCAGAAATGTTAAGGTGATAAAATTTTAGGAAGAACTAAGAAGCTTTTCTAGAGTGAAGAAGACTAACAGATGTGACAGCAAAATGCAACATATGACTTTCTCCTGGATTCTTCTTATAAAAGACATTTTGGGAAAACTTAAATGAGGTCTGAAGATTTGATGGTAGCAATGAATATCAACATTAATTTCCTAGTATACAGGAAATACACACAAAAGTATCATATAAAAAGGTAAGCCACTTATTTTCAAACAGTGTAGAAAAATAGGTATATTTGCAGTACTCTTAAAATTTTTCTGTAAATTTGAATTTTTCAAATCAAAAAGTTTAAAATATATATAGGAACTGGTATCAGAGAAAATGCCTACAGATATTGATAATTAGCAATTGCTCAGTCGGGTGTAGTGACTCATGCCTGTAATCCCAGCACTTTGGGAGGCTGAGGTGGTTGGATCGCTTGAGGTCAGGAGTTCGAGACCTATGTGCCTGGTCAACATGGTGAAACCCCGTCTCTACTAAAAATACAAAAATTAGCCTGGCATGGTGGTGTAGCTGGGAACCGTAGTCCCAGCTACTTGGGAGACTGAGGCAGGAGAATCGCTCGAACCCAGGAGGTGGAGGTTGAAGTTATCCAAGATAGCGCCACTGCACTTCAGCCTGGATGACAGAGTGAGACTCCATTGCAAACAAACAAACATAAAAAAAGGATTTGCCCAAGGAAAAATCAGATAGCTACCAGAACCCCAGTCAACAAACTCTTGCAGAAAACATAGGTTCCATCAAGTTTCTAGTGCCTCACACCAAGGTATGAGTGGTCAACCAATGGTCATCAAATTCCTGAGCAAGGCTTTCAAGATGCGAAAACGAACAAGGAAAGGACAAAATGATCCAGAACAAAAATATGCAGAAGAAAAAGACAGCAGTGCTTTATTTATGCATGTTTTAATTCTTTATTTATTTCAATAGGTTTTTGGGGAATAGGCGGTGTTTGGTTACATGAATAAGTTCTTTAGAGGTGATTTCTGAGACTTTGGTGCACCCATCACCCAAGCAGTATGCACTGATACCGCATTTTCTTTATCCATTCATCGATTGATGGGCATTTGGGCTGGTTCCATATTTTTCCAATTGCCAATTGTGCTGCTATAAACATGTGTGTGTAAGTGTCTTTTTCGTATAATGGCTTCTTTTCCTCTGAATAGATACCTAGTAGTGAAATTGCTGGATCGAATGGTAGATAAACTTTTAGTTCTTTTGGGAATTTCTGCAGTGTTTTCCACAGTGGTGGTCCTGGTTTAATTTCCCACCAACAGTGTAAAAGTATTTCCTTTTCACTGCATCCATGCCAATATCTTTTTTTTTTTTTTTTTTTTTTTGGTTATTGCCATTTTTGTAGGAGTGAAGTGGTATCACATTTTGGTTTAGATGTGCCTTTCCCTGATAATTAGTGATGTTGAGCATTTTTCCATATGCTTGTTGGCCATTTGTATATCTTCTTTTGAGGATTTCTATTTATGTCCTTTGCCCACTTTTTGATGGGATTGTTTGTTTTGTTCTTGCTGATTTGTTTGAGTTCTTTGTAGATTCTGGATAATAGTCCTTTGTTGGATGTATAGATTGTTGGATGTATAGATTTTTTCTTACTCTGTGGGTTGTGTGTTTACTCTGCTGATTATTTCTTTTGCTGTGCCGGAACTTTTCAGTTTAATTAAGTCCCATCTATTCATCTTTGTTTTCATTGCATTTTCTTTTGGGTTCTGGCTTAAGCCAATGTCTAGAAGGGTTTTCTGAGGTTATCTTCTAGAATCTTTATAGTTTCAGGTCTTAAATTTAAGTCTTTGATCCACCCTGAGTTGATTTTGTACAGGGTGAGAGATGAAGATCCAATTTCATTCTTCTACATGTGGCTTGCCAATTATCCCAGCACCATTTGTTAAATAGAGTGTCCTTTCCCCCACTTTGTTTTTGTTTGCTTTGTCAAAGATCAATTGGTTAAGTATCTGGCTTTATTTCTGGGTTCTCTATTCTTTTCCATTGTCTATGTGCCTTTTTTATGACAGTATCATGCTGTTTTGGTGAGTATGGCCTTCAAACTCAGGTAACATAATGCCTTCAAATTTGTGCTTTTTACTTAGTCTTGTTTTGTCCATGTGGGCTCTTTTTTTATTCCATATGAATTTTAGGTTTGTTTTTTCTAGTTTTGGGAAGGATGATGGTCGTATTTTGATGGGAATTGCATTGAATTTATAGATTGCTATTGGCAGTGTGGTCACTTTCACAATATTGATTCTACCCATCTATGAGCATGGGATGTGTTTCCATTTGCTTGTCTTGTCTATATTTGTAGTTTTCCTTGTAGAGGTCTTTCACATCCTTGGTTAGGTATATTTCTTAGTATTTTATTTTCTTTGCAGCTAGTGTAAAAGGGGTTAAGTGCTTGATTTGATTCTCAGTTTGGTCACTGTTGTTGTATAGCAGACCTAATGATTTGTGTACATTAATTCTGTATCCTGAAACTTTGCTGAATTGATTTACGAGTTCTTGGAACTTTTTGATGATGGATCTTTCTTTTTTTCTTGGTTAATCTCACTAATGGTCTATCAATTTTATTTATCTTTTCAAAGAACCAGCTTCTCATTTCATTTATCTTTTGTATTTTATTTCAATTTAATTTTGTTGCATTCTGATGTTTATCATTATTTTTCTTGTTTGGTTTGGGTTTGTTCTTGTTTCTCCATTTCTGTGAGCTATGACCTTAAATTGTCTCTTTATGTTCTTTCAGACTTTTTAATGTAGGTATTTAATGCTATGAAGTTTCCTCTTAGCACCGCTTTTGCTCTATCCCAGAGGTTTCCATATGTTGTGTCACTATTATTGTTCGGTTCAAAGAATGTTTAAATTTCCATCTTGATTTCATTGTTGACACATTGATTATTCAGGAGGTTATTTAATTTCCACGTATTTGCATTGTTTTATTTCCTTTTGGAGTTGATTTCCAATTTTATTCTACTGTGCTCTGAGAGAGTACTTGATAGAATTTAATTTTCTTAAATTTACTGAGACTTGTTTTGTGGCCTATCGTATGGTCTATCTTGGAGAATGTTCCATGTACTGATGAATGTATATTCTGTAATTGTTGGGTAGAATGTTCTGTAAATATCTGTTAAGTTCATTTGTTGTAGGGTATAGTTTAAGTCCATTGCTTCTTAGTTGACTTTCTGTCTTGATGAGCTGTCTACTGTTGTCAATGGACTATTAAAGTCACCCACTATTATTGTGTTGCCATCTATAGCATGGCTCTTAAGATTATTTCCTTTGTCTTGACTTTAGATAACTTGATGACTATATGCCTAGGCCATGATCTTTTTGCAATGAATTTCCCAGGTGTTCTTTGAGTTTCTTATATTTGGACATCTAGATCTCTAGCAAGGCTGGGGAAGTTTTCCTCTATTATTCCCTCAAATATGTTTTCTGAACTTTTAGATTTCTCTTCTTCCTCAGGAGCACTAATTATTCTTGGGTTTGGACATTTAACATAGTCCCAAACTTCTTGGAGACTTTATTTTTTTTAATTCTTCTTTCTTTTTCTAATGAATTGGGTTAGTTTAAAAGACTTGTCTTTGAGCTCTTAAGTTCCTTCTTCTTCTTGTTTGATTCTATTGCTGAGATCTTCCAGTGCCTTTTGCATTTCTGTAAGTGTGTCCTTAATTTCCAGAAGTTGTGATTGTTTTTTATTCATGCTATTTCGCTAAAGAATTTTCCATTCATATCCTGTATCATGTTTATTTAAGTTAGACTTCACTTTTCTGTAGTGCCCCCTTGATTAGCATAATAATCAACCTTCTGAATTCTTTTTATTGGAAATTCAGTGATTTCACCTTGGTTTTGATCCATTGCTGGTGAGCTGGTATGATTTTTGGGGGGTGTTGAACCTTGTTTTGTCATATTAACAGAATTGTTTTTCTGGTGTCTTCTTATTTGGGTAGACTATATCAGAGGGAAGATCTGAGATTCAAGAGTTGCTGTTCAGATTCTTTTATCCCATGGGAGTGGTCCCTTGATGTGGTGTTCTCACCCTTTCCCTAGGAATGGGGTTTCCTGAAAACCAAACTGTTGTGATTGTTTTGCTCTTCTGGGTCTAGCACCCAGCAGAGCTAACAGGCTCCAGGCTAGTGCTGGGGAGTGTCTGCAAGGAGTCCTGTGATGTGAACCATCTTCAGGTCTTGCAGTCATGGATATCAGCACTTGATCCAGTGGAGGTAGCAGGGAAGTGAAGTGGACTCCGTGAGGATCCTTGGCTGTGTTTTTGTGTAGTGTGCTGGTTTTGCGATGGTTGACCTCCAGCCAGGAAGTAGCACTTTCAAGATCACATCAGCTGTGATCCTATAGGAAGGAGCAAACTTGCCCTAGGGACACCTAGTTAAGCATTCAGGCTTCTTAGGCAGTGGGCAGGGTCATAGAGTGCCCAAGAGATTATGACCTTCGTCTTCAGCTACCAAGGTGGGTACAGAAAATCAGGTGGGGGCAGGGTTAGCCATGTCTGAGCTCAGTCTCTCCTTGGGCAGGGCTTGCTGCAGCTGCTGTGGGTGACGGAGGTGTGGTTCTCAGGCCAATGGAGTTATATTCTCAGGGGCATTATGGCTGCCTCTGCTGAGTCATACAGTTCACCAGGGAAAGGCAGCAGTCACAGGCCTCACCTTGTTCCCACACAGCCCACAGGCCTAAAGGCCGGTCTCACCCCCATCATGCCCCCACAACAGCACCGAGTCTACTTCCTGGCAGCAGGTGACCATGGCTGAGAACTTGCTCCAGACCACCAGCCTCTCTGCTGAGAAAGCAAGTAGACTCACAGTTTTTCAGCATCTCAGGGAGCCTGAAGCAGTTATGTAGTTCCCTCAAAGGGTCTGTGGATTCTTTCTGCTTTACTGGTATGTTCCTATGGTAGTTCTTAGAGCAAAATTCATGATGTGAGTCTCTACACGCTGCTCTGTCCATCCGAGCAGGAGCTGCAAGCTAGTCCTGCCTCCTATCTTCCATCGTAACCTGCATCCAACATTGGTATATTTATTAGACAATATTCGTGGAGCATGCACAGGGTTGCCACAAAGTCCTCACATGTAATCGTAGATGTTTTTTGAATGGGCACTTCCATTCTCAACACAAATTTTAATTTTCCCCATGTTCTTCTATACGTACTCTCCCATGTTGATAGTTGAAATTTACTAAAGCAATCCCTGGTAGCGATTTTTAAGAATTTGATGAAGCTGAAAATCATGAGTCAAACCCAAGTAGCACTTTTGTTCCTAGGCCATGGAATCAGAAAAACTTGGGTTTCAATCATGATCTATTAACCATGTTAGATGTTCTTCTGACTGACTCCTGTTTCCACATCTGCAAAATGGCTACAATAATATCTCCCTACTGTTTCAGTACTGCTGTGGAGATTAAATAAGATGAACTGTAACTTTGTCTAGCTCATAGAAAGAACTCATGAAATGATGCTGTTGATAGCATTATTATTATTTATCACTAGCTTCTAGATTATCTCAAGATATAAGTCTTCCTTTGGGAAGAGACTCTGAGCTCATTATTTGTCTCAATTATGTTCTGTCCCAGAATGTCCATGACTGAGTGTCTTCTGGTCACTTCACTCTAGTTATGACATTCATCTTACCAACTAGTGACTATGCATATCTTCCCAGTTATTAGACTGTTGTCTCAGCATCAAACTCATTTATCTATCTTCCCTTTGGTAATGCTGGGGCTGAGACTTATTTTTCTTTTGCCAGCGGTTCTGTTAGGCATTGTCACTAGGGAGCACCAGAGGGAGACAGCTAGGCTAAAGGCAAGGACCACAAACACTTCCTGTCTGCGTCTTGCTCCTGTCTTGATTTTCTGTTCTTATTTCGTTTCCTGTTCCTATGTCACTCTAGCAACCCTTATACCTGGAAGCACTGGTTTGTTCCAGTAGAATAGCTGATACCAGTTTGCAATTTTTCCAACACTTAAAGACCAGCCTCATCTCACCTCTCTTGTTCACCAGCTCTGCAGAGCCTCTCTTCCAAGACACCAAGTATTAATAATTTCAACCTCTTCCCTCATCCTCCAGGCCTAGGGTTATAGTGTTCTCTTTTTGCCTTTTCATTTCTTTAATTCCTAGTTAACAATTCTTTATTTTAAACTCCTTCTATTAAAATAACAGGTGTGTATTTTATGTCCTGGCTGGACTCTGACGGACACGGATGAGCTGTACATCCTCCTTAGACTCTTCTTTAGACTCTATGCCAAGATCCCCTGGGGATAATCTTATATCCTAAGCTAAGTCAGTTCTTCACCAACCCATTAGAGATAAGCATTTCTCAAATATTTTCAGTCTCTGTGATTATTCAGGCTAACTTAGCTCTCTAAGAAACTCTTGTCACCACATCTAGCATTTTCTATTCATGTCTGCTGGCCCCTTAGAGAACAGACAGGTTTGCTCTACCTGATTGCCTCCAGCCATTTCCCTTTAAATCTTACCTCCCAGTGAGATCACCTGTAAAAGGCTCCTGACTCAAGCTAGGAACATAGCCAATTGTTGAAACTGAAGGTAGTAGAGAAAGGTGGACAAACCTGTGCTTCTCATGCCTATATCACTTATTTTGCCTCTCTTCCATTTCTCCCATCTCCAGGTCATTATAAAGAATCCATCAGTATTTTTCTCAAACATAATTTTCATCTTATCTCTCCCTTCCTCTAGAATGTACAATGATTCCCTATTGCCCATCAGATAAAGTCTAACCACTGACTTAGACCCTAGGTATCATTAGGATGGCTTCAACCAATTAAACTGACAACATTTTATAGTCTTAGACTGATTTTTCCATTTTGTAGCTCTTGCTTTAGTAACAAACTCAAATTCTTCCAGCTTTATCTGTGTATGTGTGTGTAGAAGGAACTAGTGGAACTAGTAACAGCCTATAGAAATAGACCTACTGGGAGAATAAGATGCCTGGGAAGCTGGTCTACGGTTTGGCCAGTCTCACAGCTAACATGCAGGAGTACAGTACACTAGGGATAGGTGAATGGGGAGCCAGAGACTCCATAAAACTTGACAAAAGCAAGAAGGAATCCTTTTAGAAATGAAAAAGCTTCTTGGACAGGCTTGAAGCGCTCCTTCCCCCCAGTTACATGCTGTCAGGTTCCACCAGGCATCCTCAGAGGGATTTGAAGTCCTGGAAATCATCATTCTTCAACCCTGAGGGTTGCTGTACCTCCACAATAGGAGGCAATCTGTGTACAATAAATAGTTATCTTTTACCTGCATTAAAGCTACTTATGTAGTTTGTCTATTTCCGTCAGCCGAATATTGTAACCCTTTGACAGCCACAAATACCTGCCAGGTAAATTTCCACAGAAGGATATCTTTAAAAATGTTTATTACATAAACAACTATCTACTAATAAATGATTATTTTTCATAATTAAACAGCTATCATCTTTAGTTGATTCTATGGTCATTCTTCTGGTTTTATTATATGTTACCTACAAGGAAAATGGTCTGTGCCTAATTTATAGGATTTGAAAAGATGGTTCATGCTGTGTGACTTTGTGTATGATTTATATGATTTTATATGATTCTATATGATTTATATGATTATAAATAGCCAGATAAAAATAGAAAATTGAGCCAAATGTCTGCATTTTTTGCATGGTATCAAACACCTAGATATTTAAAAATACCTGGATCATTGACATATCTTATAGATCAGCTTAAGAAGAAAAGTTAAAACATATAAAGCATATGCTTTTCATGTTCTTACTGAATTTTTACTCGGCTAATAATGATTTTGCTTAAATGTTATATTTTATGTTTGAGGTTTTTTTCCTTATAAAGATGACTTAGTACTAAATTATCCTTATTTTGATGTGCCTGTCATGACTTTTAAATATATTTACTGTCATTCATTTCATTTCAATGTTTCTTCTAAGTTACACTCTTGCCATTTATTCTATTTTAGCTCTATCATGATTAGGATATGGCATGATGACATTTTTTTTTTTTTTTCATTCTTTCTTCAGGATTTATGCCATAGCTAGATTTCTCACTTAATGGTAACTTCTCTGATTTCAAGAATCTACAAAAAATACTGAGGGCAAAATGAGAGAGATAATCAAAAGAAAGCTTATGTTACCTGATGTCAAACACACAAGAAAATGAAAATTTGATGAACCGGGTGTGGGGAAATTGTACTGTCTAATGAATTCATCAGTGGCATACTTTCTGAGCTTCACATGTGGCACATAACAAGATATTTTAAAATTCTTATTTCTTTCCATAAAATGAAATACGTTTACTACGCATATATACTGGAATAAGTATTGTATCCTTACTAGAATGTGAAGAATATACTTCACTTATCAACCATCTGGGGGCAGTAAGCATGAGTAGCAAGGCACTTATTTTTGTATAAATGTCCTTTAACTCACACTACTGGCCAAACTTCACATTCAGCCTCCTATTATACCCTGCCTTAAAAAAAATAACTTGTCTTAGTCAGTTCAGCTGCTATACATATTTAAAAATATCACAGACTGAGCAGCTTAAACAACAAACATTTATTTCTCACAGTTTTGGAGGCTAGGAATTCCAAGATCAAGGTGCTGGCACTTCCGGTGCCTGGTGAGGGCTTGCTTCCTGGTTTGGAGATGGCTGTCTTCTCATTTTACACAGCAGAGAGTAAAGAGAGAAAGCAAGCTCCCTTAGGTCTCTTATGCACTAATTCCATCCTGAGATCTTCATCCTCATAACCTAATTACCTCTCAAAGGTCCCATCTCCAACTACCATTTTGCTGAAGATTAAAGTTCTAACATGAATTTCAGGTGAGGACAGAAATATCCAATCCATAGCATAACTCTTATTTAAATAAGTATATACAATCAATAGCAGTTATTTCTGTTCTTATCTCCTTAGAACTTATCATACCTCATAGAACTGAATTTAAATACATTTCCTGATGACTAAATTGCAACGCATTCCAGAAATCCATTAAAACTTGCCTCCCCCAGGCATGCTCAGATGTTCTTAGAATAAAGTCCAAATTCTTTTTTTGTTTTGAGACAGAGTCTCACTCTTGTTGCCCAGGCTGGAGTGCAATGGCACGATCTCCGCTCACTGCAACCTCCGCCTCCCAGGTTCAAGCAATTCTCCTGCCTCAGCCTCTTGAGTAGCTGGGATTACAGGCACCCACCACCATGCCCCACTAATTTTTTGTATTTTTAGTAGAGAGGGGGTTTCACTGTGTTAGCCAGGCTTGTCTCAAACTCCTACCTCGTGATTCACCCACCTCAGTCTCCTAAAGTGCTGGGATTACAGGTATGAGCCACAGCATCCAGCTCACACTCTTTTACCTTAACCAACAAGGCCCCGCCTGATCTGTGCCTTTAACCTCCTCTTTAACCTAATCTATTCCAGCTGTACCAGGCTTTGTGTAACTTATTTTTCCAGCCTCATTTTCCCCTCAGGACTTGCATTGGCTGTTCTCTTTTCCTGGAAGTTTGTTGCCCCCAAGTCTTTGGCCAACTCATTATTCATGTCTTACTTCAAAGGCCACCTTCTCAGAGAGGTCTTCCCTAAACATCCTAACTCCTCTCTATTCTACTGTGCTGGACCATAGCATTTATCTGTATCTGAAAACATTTATTTACCTCTTGTTTCTGTCATGGGAAAAGCTGACCCCCTAAGTCTGGTCCTAAGAGCCTCTCCAGGTTCCTGGTTTGTTTTCCAGTTCTCTGCTGGGACTGGAGCCTGCCCTAAATCCTAAACTGTTTACCTTGGTTTTGATTCCCTGTTTTCCTCCCAACAGCCTACTCTGCCTTAGAACTGGATCCAGCTCTCTGTACTCTCATGCCTTTTTCTGAGAAAGGGGCCTTCCTAAAACTTCTACACTTTCAAACACTCTTGCTGTCAAAGCTAAACCTACTAGGTTAGAATCTTTGGATGGGACCTAGGAACTTGGATTAAACACTCATCTCCTTAAGAAACAGGATGAACATGAAAGCTGTTCTCCTACTTCTCTGGCATTCCTTGAGGAAGTAAGTTCTTTTTTTTTTTTTTTTTTTTTTTTTTGAGACGGAGTCTCGCTCTGTCGCCCAGGCTGGAGTGCAGTGGCCAGATCTCAGCTCACTGCAAGCTCCGCCTCCCGGGTTTACGCCATTCTCCTGCCTCAGCCTCCCGAGTAGCTGGGACTACAGGCGCCCGCCACCACGCCCGGCTAGTTTTTTGTATTTTTTAGTAGAGACGGGGTTTCACCGGGTTAGCCAGGATGGTCTCGATCTCCTGACCTCGTGATCCGCCCGTCTCGGCCTCCCAAAGTGCAGGGATTACAGGCTTGAGCCACCGCGCCCGGCCGGAAGTAAGTTCTTTTGATTCTCCAGAAGTCCTTGAGCTTTTCAGGAACATCATCTCTGGGAATAGGAAATTTCCTATTAATCCTATCCAGATACCAAAAGTATGATTCAAGAAGGTTAATGTAAGGGGTATATGGTACAGTGAGGTGGTTAGTTGCATGAGTCTGGCATCAACATCTTGGTTCAAATCCTAGCTATGCCATTTACTTACCATATGACCCTGGAGACATTACTGAAGATCTCTGAGCCTTAATCTCCTAAGTATACAATAAGGGTCATAAAAGAAAGAAATAATGTCATAATAAGGAAAAGTTATTGTGAGGATTCAGTGAGATAATGTAAAGTGTTCAGATTCATGCCAGATCCATTCACACGTTGCTTGTGGAGGTGAAGAATGATACAACCTATGGAGGGCAATTTGCAATACATACTAAAACGATACATGCACTTACCTTTGGTACAGCATGGCACCCATACTACAGTTGCCTCTCCACAAGTACAGCAAAGGCACAAGATCATTTGCTAAGGCTTTATTTGTAATAGCAAATATTGGGAAAAACCTAAATGCGCAGCCACAGAAGATATATAGATAGACTGATAAATAATATTATATATATATTTTTTTCCCATAGGGAAGAAAATATATATGTATATATAGACACACATATATATACACACATATATATACACACATATATACCTATGCATATGTATATACACCCATATATACCTATGTGTATATATACATTCATGTATAACTTTTTTGCTTATTTTTAAAAAATAAAATATAGGAAGAACAAATCAGAAACTAAGGAAAATGGTTTATCATAAGGGGTGGGTGGAAATTGGGAGAAAGAAACAGGGGTAAAACTTCTGAACAGACATTTTAAATGTAGTTTTGCCTTTTGAACCATGTAAATGTTTCACAATTCTAAATTTAAATTTATATTAAAAAGGACTTACCAAAAGCAAACTCTTAAAATTGAAATCAAACAGAAACAAATGAAACTAACTACATATCAAGTTGATAATATAACCACACACATAAAAAGAGAAATAATTAAGTAGGTTTTGAACACAGTTGTCTGACTAAACATTCTTGGTGGAATTGTATCAGACAAATTCAAACTGTAGAACTTTCTCTAGGACATCTGTCCTGGAGTCTTCGAAAATATTAATGTTGCAAACAACAAAATGGCAAGGAAGAGCTGTTCTAGATGGACAGAGACTAAAGAGACAAGAGAAGCAAACACAATGTGTTATCCTTCCTTGGATCTTGGATTTAACAGAAGAATGACTATAAAAAACATTATTGGGACAACTATGGGAAATTTGAAATTGGACTGCATGTTACAATATACTATTGTATCAATGTTAAATACCTTGGATATGATAATGATAGGGTAATATCTTTGTTCTTAGGAGATGTATGTTCAAACGTTTTGAGAGAAAGTATCATGACTCTGCATGAATCTTACTTTCAAACTTTCAGCCAAAAAAAGAAAAAAGAAAAAATGAGAGAGAAAGCAAATGTGAAAAATGTTTATTATACTGTAGGTTTGAAATTTTTTTAAACAAAATGTTGGGGAGGTAACTCCCAAAAACAAGCAAACTAAAAAAGATCAGTTCTTTTTAGTTATTATTATCTCTGACTCCCCCAATCTGGGAGCCTATGAGAAGAAAACCAGGAATAAATATATATGGTTGATAAATAAAAAGGAAATCATGTTCTGGGATCCATTTTCAGCCTCTGAAGCACGTCAGTTGATAACTTTACTTATTCATTTCCCACGGGATTTACCCAAACAAATAAAACTGCCTCCAACTTTAAAAAAAGGAAGTGATACTGTCTCCAAGCTTCCCTGGAAAGAAGCAGTTAAATCTTATCCTTATTTTACCTCCTTCTTACTTAGTGATGTGCCTTGGCAGAAACTCAAGGGGAGTACTGTGCCAGCCAGCCTCTGGAAAAAAGGCAGACAACACTACCTCCCACTTCTGTGAGTGATGCTGGGGAGCACGCCGCTGCTTCCAACCTGCCCATCTCAATTGTGGTGACAAAGCACCAGGCCAAGAGGCAGCTCCCTGGGTAGTCGAGTCTATATTATTTCAGATTTTAAATACTGAAAGCAAGACAGAAAGCCCTTCTCTCAGATCAGAGAGTGGGAAGTATAATTTGAAATAGATTAAGCTCACTTATCTAGGGGACATTTAAAGATCCATAAACCCTTCCTTTTATGCTTCTGATACACAATTGACCTAACAAAACACCTTTAGACACTCCTAAATTATATACTTTTAAAAAATCTTTTTCCCAGATATATAATATTTGCTTCACAAAACGATGAAACGACAATTTGCCCTGGCATTCTATTTTCCTTTTTTTCAATCCTTAAAAGCCTGTTTCATTTCTATTGCAGGATTGTGTCCAGGTATAGACAGACACCCTTTGTAACTGGTTAAAAGCTACAGAAAAGCTCTATTGAAACAAAATGCTGCTCATATCCCCATCCATGCCAGGAGGAATAAATCACACAAAAGCACCTAAAGAAAACTGTTTTATAGTTACTACTATGTTACATTAGCTGACAAGGGAGAAATGATTACATTTACGGATTTTTTTTTTCCTTTTATAGAGACAGAATCTATATGTAGTTGAAGAATTGTGTATTATCACTACTGGAATTTAAATTCAGCTAACGAGAGCTAATGGCAAAAGGAGGACTTCTTGCAAAACTACTTCATCTTGGTCCTTAGATGAGCCATAAAACTAGGTTGCTTTGCTTCCCTTTGGGGCCACAGCACTGATTCTGCAAATGTATTTCAAGATTCCATTATTGCATCAATAAAAATATTAAAACATGCATCTCTTAAAACATGCATCCTAGGCTAGTTATGGAATTGGAAGCTATTAATACAAAACTACCATTATAAAATGAATACCTTATATTTGCCTAGTATAGGTACCTCTGTGCTCAGATCACAGTCACATGCATAATCCCATTTACTTCTGGGAACTCTAGGAGGTAGATTGTGGTCAGTCTTTCCATCATGTAGCTAAAGCAACTAAACAAGACATAATCATTCTCAATGCTGAAATTTATGTCCACTATTGATCAAAACTGAAAACCCTGACTTGAGAGAGAGAGAGTGAGAGAGCAGTATTCAATTATATTACTTACTAGCTGTGTGGTCCTGGGCAAATGACCAAACTTCTCTGAACTTCAGTTGCCTCAGCTGAAAAATAAAGAAAAGAATACCTACCTCATAAGAATGATGTCACGGTTAAATAATTTTTTAACTTGACATTAAAAATGATGTATATTGATTGAATCACTCATTTAGCAAATATTTTAGTGTTTTGGTAGTTGAGAAGAATGATAAAGATCTAAAAACAGCAAGCAATGTAACTGTACTATTTAAGTTATCATGCTGGCCTTACAGACTAGAAGGATGGCAGACATTTAAGTAAACCATTACAATGTAATTTTATATTAAGGAAAGCAGGCCAAGGCAATCATGTATAATTATGAAGATTTTACACTGTACAATCCAGGAGGCAATATTTATGTCACAGTGTATGTGAGAGAAAACACAGTTGGAGTTGTATAATCCATGACCTTAGAAGCCATGGACACCAGCCCTTCTGGTAACAAAGGTGAATAAAGGCTTCATACAGGTGACATTTAGTTTAGTTCATTCCAGAAAAGGGAAAAAGTCCATGAGAATGAATGAAATGAATATGGAATTGCAAGATTACCATTGCCATATTGGATGGAATGTATATATGATAGAAAAATTATATTCAAAAGATAAAATGATGGGAGGCTGAGACGGGCAGATTACTTCAGCTCAGGAGTTCAAGAGCAGCCTAGGCAACATGGCAGAACCCTGTCTCTACCAAAAAAATTAAAATACAAGAATTAGCCAGGCATGGTGCCATGTGCTTGTGGTCCCAGCTATGCAGGAGGCTGAGGTGGGAGGATCACTTGAGCCCAGGAGGTCGAGGTTGCAGTGAACCAAGACTGCGCCACTGCACTCCAGCCCAGGTGACACAGTGAGTCCCTGTCTCAAAAAAAGAAAACGAGAAGATAAAAAGAGACCCCATGGTAAAGGGCCTTATAAATCATGCTAAATAATTTGCACTTTATTCTCAAAACGATAAAGTGCTTTGGAGGAAATTTGTGGTTGCTCCCTCAGCACACCTCCTCTGCTTCCCACCAGCCTCCATTTTCCACTGGGAGATTTACATGGTTCTAGGAAATCATAAACAGTATAAACGTAAACACCCCAAAATCAAGCCTTACCTTAAGTCCCCCTATATTGAGATCTTCAATTATGTGAATGTTATGAGCTGAATTGTTTCTCAAAAAACTCATATGTTGAATCCTTAACCCCCAGTAGCTCAGAATGTGACTGTATTTGGAGACAGAATCCTTAAATAAGTGATTAAGCTACAATGAGGCTGTTAGAGGCGGCCCTAGTCCATTTCAATTGGTGACCATGTGAGGATACCACCATCCACAAGTTAAAGAGAGAGACCTCAGTAAAAACCAAACCTGCTGACTCCTTGACTTCCAGCCTCCAGAACTGTGAGAAAACAAATTTCGGTTGTTTAAGCCACCCAATCTGTGGTATTCTGTTATGGCAGCCCTAACAAACTAGTGAGTAAGCCAGTACAATCCTATTTATTATTTAAGCCAGTTGGGGATTTATTTTTTGTTACTTCCTATCAAAATATTTTTAACTGATGCAGGTTTCAATAAAAGACTCTAAGCAAAGGAATGACATAATTGTACGTACAAGTTAGAAAAAATATTACTGACAACGAATGGCTGGAAGAAGCCAGAAATCAGCAGAATAGTCTTATTGAATTCTGCTTATAAATATTAACTAAGTATTTGTATTTCTGAAGCACTGTGGTCAGTGCTAAGAAGACAATAATAAACAAGATAAGCATGTTTCTTGCCCTCATGAAGCTTAAGCTCTAATGAAACATAAAGATAAGTAGTCTATGTAACTGACACCCCTGAAGTACATTTTCACAAACTACAATGTGAATGGTGCCCTGGATAAGAAATATAATGGAGAAAACCCTCATACATTGTTGATGGGAATGTAAATTAGTACAACAACTATGGAGAACAGTTTGGAGGTTCCTCAAAAAACTAAAAATAGCGCTACCATATGATCCAGCGTCCCACTGCTGGGTATATACCCAAAAGAAAGGAAATCAGAATTTTGAAGAGATATTTGCACTTCCATGATTGTTACAGCACTGTTCACAATAGCTAAGATTTGGAAGCAACTTAAGTGTCCATCAACAGATGCATGGATCAAGAAAATGTGGTACATATACACAATGGAGTACTATTCAGCCATAAAAAAAGAATGAGATCCTGTCAATTGCAACAACATGGATGAAACTGGAGATCACGATGTTAAGTGGAAAAAGCTGCACACAGAAAGACAAACATCACATGATCTCACTTATTTGTGGGATCCAAAAATAAAAATAATTGAACTCATGTACATAGAATGGTTAGTAGAAGCTGGGAAAAATAGTGGGTGGGTGGGATGAGAGGTAAGGATGATTAATGAATAAAAAAAAGTTAGAAAGAATGAATAAGACCTACTATTTGATAGCACAACAGGGTGACTATAGTCAGTAATAACTTAATTATACATTTAAAATAAACTGAAAGAGTGTAATTGAATTACTTATAACACAAAGGATAAATGCACAAAGGGATGGATACTCCATTCTCCATGATGTGCTTATTTCACATTCCATGCCTGTATCAAACATATCATGTACCCCATACATTATACACCTACTGTGTACCCACAAAAATTAAAAATTTAAAAATTTAAAGAAATATATAATGGGTGTTATGAACTGAATGTTTATCTCTCCCCTCAAAATTCGTATGTTGGGACCCCAACCCTTAATGTAATTGTACTTGAAGATAGAGTCATTATGGAGGTAATTAAGGTTAAATGAGATCATAAGGGTGGGTCCTGATCTTATAATATTAGTGTCTTTATAAGAGGCACTAGAGAACTTACTCTGTTTCCACCATGTAAGAACACTGCAAGAAAGTGGCCATCTACAAGCCAGGGAGAAAATCTTCATCAGAAACCATCCCTGTTGGACCTTGATCTGGCATTTCTAGCCTTCAGAACTGTGAGAAAATAAATTTCTGTTCTGTAAGCCACCTGGTCTATGGTATTGTTTAATGGCAGCCCAGGCAGACTAACACAATGGGAAAATTGCAGTGTTATAGGAGCACCTAATCCAATCTTAGGGGTTCATAGAAGGCGTCCTAAGAGAAAAATGAAATGTAATATTAGCTACAAAAATGAGTAAGTGTTATCAGGACAAAGAGAGAATTGGTG
This sequence comes from Theropithecus gelada, assembly GCF_003255815.1. Taxonomy (NCBI): domain Eukaryota; kingdom Metazoa; phylum Chordata; class Mammalia; order Primates; family Cercopithecidae; genus Theropithecus; species Theropithecus gelada. Next base: position 90,204,259 of record NC_037685.1, read on the forward strand.
AAGGGGGTAGGGAAAGTTGTTGAATGAAAATGGTTTCCCAGACAAAGAGAAGAGCTCGTGTGAAAGAGAGCAAGACACATTTACAGTCCATACTGAATGGGTCATAAAGCTGGGGGACACCGTCTATGAAAAGATTAGCAGAGGCAGAGTCACAAAGAGTCTTTTATAAACCTTGGTAGAGAGTTTGTATTTTACCCTGACATCAATACAAGTGCTAAAATATTCCTAAAATATTAAAATTAATAACTGAAATTATTTGTTCCCTGTAAAATAATTTGCAAACAGTCTGGAAAGAAATTTTCACTTTTGCAGCTTTTCAAACATTTGCTCAGCACCACATGGTTGGCACTCAGTGACATTTGTTTAATAAATGACTGGTTTAGGCCTTTTCTGAGGATATTATGATTCACATCTTACCATCACAGTGATTCCAAATCGGAGGTTTTTTAAATGATCTCTTATTGACATGTTAAGACAGACTTTCTCTGTAGCAATCCTGGTAGTAATTCTACCCTAGAACCTAGGTTTCCATCTAGGTTGCCTCTTAAGACTCAGTCCTTGCATCTGTTACCCTCAGATTAGCTAACACAGAGCTGGACTTGTGAAGATTGGGTTTAAATCATCCACTCTGACTCAAGAACAATTCTGCGTATTCTGGTAGTTCCTACAAACTGCTGATCCTTGGATGGGTATCAGCACTGCAGTTTTACATTTTTCATCCTTCCGGAAAACAATAGCTAAACATCAGAGCATGAAACAATGTTTTGTTCAGGGGTCTGTCAAGCGTGTCAGGTCAAAATCTCTGTTTGGCCTTCAAATTGTTTTGTGAGATCCCATAATAGCATTGCACCACATTTGGTCCTCAGGAAAACAGACTTGGAAAACAAGAGTTGATGGACCCTGACAGCCAGTTTCTGAGGTTTGTCCTTCCAGCCAGCCAGTCATGGGAGAGCGTTACACTTTGATCTCAAGATCTTTGCCCTGCCTCCCAAGTCGTCCCACAGCACTATACATTCACATCTGTTTGGAGCCCACTGCTTGCTGGACATACTTTAGTCTCAGCTTTTGAGGAAGATGGCTAGCTCTTAGAAATCTTTTAGATCTCTTAGAAACACTTTTGTATACTGTTCATTTATTTTGTGTATATCTAGTGCACAGGAAAAAACTTGGTGTGATAAAATTAAGAACTGCAGCTATGGAATGAGTAATACCGTAATCCAAACCTAAGACTGACAAAGTAAGCAAATCCCCAGCCTCAATCTGGCACCATTACTGATTGCAGCTGGCAGCAAGAAGTCATTTGGAGGAGAGATGCTTTTGTGATCAATAACCTTTGAACATCTTATATAGAAATACCAGGCTTGGAACTAAATAAGAGGCTTTCTGAGAAAGCAACCCTTCCAAATTGCTTCAGCAATAGAACTGTGTTTGCTATAGTTTGAATGTGTCCTCCCCAAAGCAGCAGTGTTGGAAGGTGTGTTACCAAAACACCAGGGGTTTGGTCTACATCCTAATGCTTGCTGCACAGAAAGCCAATCACTGAGAGAAGGAGTATTACCAGGGAAGAAAGTTTTAATTGGGTGCTGCACCCAAGGAGATGGGAGATGAGTCTTAAATTCATCTCCTCATCTCCCTTACCAACTAAAATCAAGGGTTTATATAGCAGGAAATAAATTTAATTACATGCAGGAAAACAGGAATTAAGGAGGGATAAGAAAGAGGAGTTGGTCAACAGGAAGCCGGTGGTTGGTTAGGCAATCATGATGGGTGAGAGGTCTGGTGTCTCATTGTTTAGAAGCATAATCTGGTAAGTTTCAGTTCTTTGATACTATCTTGGAGGACTGATGGTTAACCAATGAGTTTCCTGAGAAAGGAACTCAGATAAGACAAGTGTAACTTTCTCAAGTTTTAAGACTAGGAGGGTCAGTTCCTATGTTTATTCAAAAGAAACCATAAATATCAGTTCTATGGGAGTTCTAAGGGACAATTGGGCCAGTTTTACCTGGAGCCTAAAAGGGGGTGTTTAGATCATGAGGGCTCCAACTTCATGAATAATTTAATTCCAATTATAAAAATAGCTTGTGGCTGTGAGTTTGAGCTTTCTCTCTATCTCATCCTCTTACCTTCTGCCATGGAATGACACAGGGAAAACAAAACAAAACAAAACAAAAAAACCCTTACCAGATGTTGGCATCTTAATATTGGACTTCCCAGCCTCCAAAACTGTGAGAGAGAAATTTATTTTCTTTATATAAATGATGTAGTCTGTGGTATTCTGTTACAGCAATGCAAAATAAATGAAGACAGTGTTATTCAAGCTAAAACTCTGGAGGAAGATAAAGAGTTTAGGTCTTCCTGAGACTTGGCAGAGTTTTGGGGTTTTTTTGTTTGTTTGTTTGTTTGTTTTCAAAGAGAGTATAGTTCTAAAGGACCAATTCACTTGAATTCTTTTTTTTTTCCAACTTTTATTTTAGGTTCACGATTACATGTACAGGTATGTTATATAGGTTAACTTGTGTCATGGGGTTTGTTGTGCAGATTATTTCATCACTCAGGTACTTATACCCAATAATTATTTTTTCTGCTCCTCTGCCTCCTTCTACCCTCTGTCCTCAAGTAGGCCCTAGTGTTTGTTGTTCCCTTCTTTGTGTCCATGTGTTCTCATAATTTAGCTCCCACTTATAAGTGAGAACATGAAGTATTTGATCTTCTGTTTCTGTATTAGTTTGCTATGACCTCCAGCTCCATCCATGTTCCCACAAAAGACATAATCTTTCTTTTCTATGGTTGCATAGTATTCCATGGTGTGTATGTACCACATTTTCTTTTTCCAGTCTATCATTGATGGGCTTTTGGGTTGTTTCCATGTCTGTGCTATTGAACAGTGCTGCAATGAACATTCATGTGCATGTGTCTTTATGGTAGAATGATTTATAGTCCTCTGGGTATATACCCAGTAATGGGATTGCTGGGGTGAATGGTAGTTCTGTTTACAACTCTTTGAGAAATCGCCATACTGCTTTCCACAATGGTTGAACTAATTTATATTCCCATCAACAGTATGTAAGCATTCCCTTTTATTTGCAATCTTGCCAAGATCCACTATTTTCTGCCTTTTTAATAATAGCCATTCTGAGAGCGGTGTGAGATGGTATCTCATTGTGGTTTTCATTTGCATTTCTCTAATAATCAGTGATGTTGAACTTATTTCATATGCTTGTTGGCCACATGTATGTCTTCTTTTGAATGTTTATTTATGTCCCTTGCCCACTTTTTAATGGGATTATTTCTTGTAAACTTGTTTATTTATAGGTGCTGGATATTAGACTTTTGTCAAATATATAGCTTGCAAATATTTTCTCCCATTCTGTAGGTTGCCTGTTTTCAGACCTCTATTTGCATAAAAATTGGACATCTTTAGTGGCTTTCACTAAGTCATCAGATCTATTTCATACAGAACCGCGCGGTGGCTCAAGCCTGTAATCCCAGCACTTTGGGAGGCCGAGGCGGGCGGATCATGAGGTCAGGAGATCGAGACCATCCTGGCTAACATGGTGAAACCCCGTCTCTACTAAAAATACAAAAAAAAACTAGCCGGGCGTGGTGGCGGGCGCCTGTAGTCCCAGCTACTCGGAGGCTGAGGCAGGAGAATGGCCTGAACCTGGGAGGCGGAGCTTGCAGTGAGCCGAGATCGCGCCACTGCACTCCAGCCTGGGTGACACAGCGCGAGACTCCCTCTCAAAAAAAAAAAAAAAAAAAAAAAAAAAAAAAAAAAAAAAAAAAAAAAGAAGTAATCTTGAATGCCTACCCTGCCAGAATAGCTCTTATCATTTCTAGCATTCTCTCCACTAGTATCCTGGCTGGTACTCCTCTTTCCTGTAGATCAGCTTTCAGCCCTCTGCTACCAACTAATAATAATGAAGTCTTTGCTAATCGCCTCTCCATTCCTACCCTTGTCTGCTTGTTTGTCTTGAGTTAGGTTCATGGGGAAACCGATTCTGAGAAAGATTTGCATGCAGAATTACTGGGGAATGTAGTTAGGATCCACACATCCAAGGGACTGAAGAAAGCAGGTTTGGAGTAGAAGAAATTGAACTGAGATGTAGTCACAACAGAGGCCAATTGTACAGGGCCTTCTGAAGCTAACATATTTATTCATTGTTTCCAAATTAAGGCAATGTGGCCAGGACTTTATATTCCCAAATCAACAGATTACTGGCAAAGGCTGCTCTAGGAAAAGGTTATAACCTTGAGGACAAGGCAGCTCCAGCAGGCAGAGGGCAATTTCTGGAGAGAGGCTTAGCTGTGAGCCCTCAGCAGCAACACTCCCAGAATCTGGGGAATAGGGGTCTTGAACCAGAAGACGAATGTGAGCAGTGCCCCAGAGAACCTTTCATATCCTCTCACCCCAATAATGTCAGGAAGAGTTTAGGGTGATGTAACCACCTTTTCTCCGCTCTCCATTTGGTTCAACATCCTTCTGTCATTCCTCCTTGCTGGCAAATTCCAGCAATGCGTTAGGGTCATACCCTGAGGGGACTCCTGCTTCTGCTCCTCCAAAAGTGTCATGCAAAGGCAAGCAGCTTAGGCCTGGGGTCTGGTGGTTTTAAATTTTGTATGTTTTGATAGACTTAAATACATTTTGTAATATTTTTAAAGGGAATTTTTAATACTCATTTCTAATTTCTCTTGCTAGCTTTTAATTGCAAATGCACAGTATTTCAGTTACATTTGGGTGAGATCAATTTTTGTCCACCATCCAAGAAGGCTTACAGCCATTGTTTCTATGAGAAAATGTATATTGAGTTCCAAACACTAAGCTCAAAAGAAGTTCTGGAACAGTGCCCGGGTGAGGACTGCCACACAGGTAATGGCTAAAATGAGCACGTTACAATTGTCAAACTCTTCAAACACATACAGAGAGAGTAAAAGCCCATTAAGAGCTGAAGTTGCTTTTTAACTGTGCCTTGCTTAAACTGATGCCTTAAGGCCAAAATATTGTTCCCATCAATTTGTTCCCAACAAATAAATCCAGTACCGCATACTCCAAAACAAGGTAGGCTGTTTCAAAAGATCACACATTTTAATGGAATCACACTTCATTTCTGGAACAAGCACATCTTGCCAAGCAGCTCAGCTGTCATTACAAACAGGATCTAGTCACTGCTCCCTCTATCCCTAGCATTATCCCTGTTTTACTGAAAAGGAAGCTGGCACGAGGTGCTTAAGTGACTTTAGCCACAAACTAGGGATCAGGACTGCAGCAGCTGGTGAAAGCACAGTCTTCCATAGCCTTCACACAGGTTCCTGGCTCCTTGCCCCAGCCTGGATTTCCTCCCAGCTGCAGGGCCTGAAATGTCCCTTTAAGTCTCCTTGGCTCCCTTCACCTGTGAAACAAGCTGAAAACAGCCTTTCCCAGGAAGATTCAGTGTTCATTCACTAATCAAAGCAGCAAAACCCACCACCCCTCCAGGGGGACACAGAACTCAACACAGTTTCTGAGGAGGGCCTTATTTTCCACCCCAAAGGGGGTCAGAATTTCTCAGGTTTGAGCCTCTCTTATTCTTTTGACAGCAATATTAAAAATCGCCCCAGCTCTCCCCTGGCATAGCTGTACCACAAAGTAAAGCCCAGTGTAGGGGATATGCCCAGTGCAATAATGCTGGCTAAATAAGCACAGTTCATTACCTCCCAACAGTCAAGGAGTTTAAAATCCGTCAATTCATCCCACGTGAGGGAAATTATGTGATTTACATGTTAAAGTGCCCCTGTGGTTTGATTTGCATAGCAAAGACTTTGGGGGCCTGGAAACAAAGCATCAGTGTGCATGACAAGAGTACTATTAGCATAGTGCGTTCAGATTTTCAGACAGCCTGGCCAGGCAAACAATCCCGCACCTTCGCCACAAGCGTGGAGTTTATAGGATTTGACAATTTTTCATCCACAGTCAGGAAAGAGGTTAGGGAGTTGGGGTATGGAATGAGGTTTACTAGAAATGCTGTCTTCTTAAGTACAATAATTAATCTTTCCTTAAAAGATTTCCCTCCTCCTATCACTTTTTTTTACTTCTTCTTCTATTCATTTCAAGGCAGAAATATTCTACCTGATAATTCTGGAAAAGCCCAGTCACAGCCATTTCTGAATGCTGGAAACTCAGGCAGTAGCTCCATCATTATCAGCCCACCCTCTGTGTAACCACACACACAGACACACACACACACACCACTGTAACCTTACTAAAACCTCCTGGGACGCATTAAGATCTCCCAACTAGAGCACTTTGGGCTCAAACTATTGGGTGGCGTATGGCAAAATTACAAAATTAGTTGAACCCGGCCGGGCGCGGTGGCTCATGCCTGTAATCCCAGCACTTTGGGAAGCCGAGGCAGGCGGATCACAAGGTCATAAGATTGAGACCATCCTGGCTAACACAGCGAAACCCCATCTCTACTAAAAATTTAAAAAAAAAAAAAAAAAAAATTAGCCAGGCGTGGTGGCAGGTGCCTGTAGTCCCAGCTACTTGGGAGGCCAAGGTAGGAGAATGGTGCAAACCCAGGAGGTGGAGCTTGCTGTGAGCCGAGATCGCGCCACTGCACTCCAGCCTGGGCAACAGAGCAAGACTCCATTTAAAAAAAAAAAAAAAAATTGGTTGAGCCCTTCCAGCTCTCTTCTGAATGGTTCTTCTGGCTATTTCTCTCACTCCTCTTGATTAACTTACAGTGGGAGATGAACCTAACATGAGCCTCAAGGAGCTGATGAGGTTGCAGGTCTTGCTTCTTATTGTGGGAAGTCAGGTGTCCAGCCTCAGGTGTCCAGGCTAGAGAAGGGAGGTTAATGGATGAGCACAGAATCAGAGCAAATAGTGTCCTCAGGGGCCCTTCTATTAGTCTCTACTTGCAGGTTGAAAACCCAAGAGATGGTTGGTGAGAGAAAAAGCAGGTTTGATCAGAGAGCTAGCAAACAGAGAAGATGGTGAACAAGTGTTCTAAAGTACCATCTTAAATTTCTCAATTTACCACAGGGGTTTTAAAGGAAAACTTGATATGGGAGGCATGTGGGAGTGGTGCAGGGTGCGGGGTCTGTGTGTCTTGTTCCAATGGCTATCTCGGGTGAGAGATAGACATAGTTGGCATTATGTTGACTATGGCCCAATGGTCATGTACTAATTGTTCATGAGTCCTGCTAAGCGGGAGGATTCTGCAATCTGGGCTCTGTGCCTGGTTTATTTCAAGATTAGCCTCTGGAATTTCTTAAGCAAGAACACAGTTAGATAATCCTGCATTGCCAGAGGGGAGTATCTAGAAAGAGAAGAAATAAAGGGGTGAGAGTGGAGGGAAGAAAGACAAATAGTGGTTGATTAAAATATATTTTTAAAACTAAGGTCCCTGTTTACAAATCAAGGGCACTGGAATGAATTGCTCTTCCACCATCATCAACTCCCTTGATTCCTCAAATGCCTATGATCGCTGAGGGTTTATGGTTATAAAAATGAATGAAACAGTGTTCTTGCCATCAAGGAACTCCCAGGCTAGTAGGGGAAACAAAGATGTAATGTAGTGTGTTTAGTGCTACAATAGTGATATGGTTTAGCTGTGTCCCCACCCAAATCTCACCTTGAATTGTAATAATCCCCATGTGTCAAGGGTGGGACCAGGTGGAGATAATTGAATCATGGGGATGGTTTCCCCCATACCAGTAGTTCTCATGGTAGTGAATAAGTCTCACAACATCTGATGGTTTTATAAATGGGAGTTTCCCTGCACAAGCTCTCTTGCCTGTTGCCATGTGAGACGTAGCTTTGCTCTTCCTTCGTCTTTCGCTATGACTGTGAGGCCTCCTCAGCTATGTTGAACTGTGAGTCCATTAAACCTCTTTTCTTTGTAAATTACCCAATCTCAGGTATGTCTTTATTAGCAGCATGAGAACAGACTAATACAAACAGTGTGCTGAGAGAATAAAGAAGGAGCACTAAGCCAGCAACCAGCTGAATGAGAGCGGGAGAGAGCATCTCAGGGGAGGAGATGCCTAAGCCAGGACCAAAGGATCTATAGGGGAAAAAATGAAGTTGAACATCCTTGTGCTAAATAGGACTGCATAGGGCCACCTTAACCAATTCTTACACATTGGTTTTGACTCTTTGCAGATACTTATCATTTCCTCCTTCATCCCTACTCCTCCCCCACAACAATTAGTTACTTCAGTTAAGTTATAATTGACCAGGTAAAGGCTTTTTGAGGAACACAGTGGCTCTCAAACACATCCTGGTTTTTTCCTGATTATTTGGCCCCACTGATATGACTCTATTCTGAGATCACGTATTCCTCTCAATCCACTTTCCCCTAAAGCTACTCTCCCTGCAACATACATACATACACACACACACACACACACACACACCCCAAAATGTATTTAGTTTGTATCCATTTTATCATTCATTCATGTAACACTTATGTAACAGCACTGGTTAGGAAGCTTGGAGAGCTGGATTTAAGTCAGACAAAGAGTCTCTCCTTGACCAAACTAATCAGGCTCCTCTTAACTTTTTCTTCAATAGGACCTTTTAGGCTTTGGTGTTAGTCTCTGCATTGTTCAACTTTAACAAGAATCTTACTAAGTCACTTTAGCCAGAAGCTCCCATCCTTAGTATCTGATCACCTTTGATGTCTGATCAGGTTCTTCCTCCTGCATCATCCCTCAGATGATGGATGATCACCCTGGCCTGCCTTCAGCAAGAATCCTATCAGGTCAATTTTGGTAGAATTCCCTCTCCCTTACATCTGTTATTTCCTCTTAGTAATTTTCCATCCACTGACCCCCACCTCGCTCCTCCTTCGCTATAAATTCCCATTTTTCCTTGTGATTAAAGTTGAGCCCAGACTCTCTCTCCTCCCGCAAAATCTTATTTCAGTGGTCCCCATACCTATCGTGGTGGTCCTGAATAAAGTCTGCCTTAGCATTCTTTAACAAGTGTTGTAAATAATATTTTTAAACCAATGTAGACTTGGTTATCTGGGCAAGTCACTTAATTCCTCTGCAATCCAGTTTTTTCTAAGAAGGAAGAGAAAACCTCTAAGATTTCTTCCAACTCTAATGTAAGAGAAATTAACAGGGCAGTCTAGTGCACAGTAATGTCAGACAAACTGAACCACAGGAATGAGGAAGCTGAAGGCCAAGGTGAAAGTCCCAGAAACCCCACTTTATGTGCTTAGTCACCTGTCACTTTAAGAGTTTGTCACTTAGAGAGCCAGTTTCTAAGTCTTTAGAAGAAGGATATCAACAAATATATCTCAGGGCTGTTGTGAGAGTTAAATATAGTGCTCTATGTGAAAAGCTCTCTGCAAATTATAAATGCAACACACTGTTACTAATGTGTTAACTCAGATGAGATTGAAATTCCAAGTACTAACAGCACGATACGGTGGAACATTCCTTTAATCTATTGATTTTCACTGTGGAGGTGGGAGAGATTCTGCCACCAGGAGTTCTTTGGCAATGTCTGGGAACATTTTTGATTGTCACAACTGAGGGAAGGAGAGAGGTACTACTGGCATCTACTGGATAACAGCCAGAGATGCTGCTAAATGTCCTACAAGGCTCAGGACAGCTCCTCACGACAAAGAATTATCCTACTCAATAGTAAACCTAATACCCCAAAACCATCCTATGTCATGGCTCTGTTTTCCTGAGGAAAAAGACAGGTGCAGACAGTATGGACCACCAATACTAAGACTCCATGAATACCTAGACTCCCAAGAAAGTCCTATGGCTCTGTGACAAAGCTCCAGCCGAAAACATTTCCTTCAGAGATTTTACCACCAAGTTCTTGGCTACAGGGATTTGGATGGAGGCTGTCCTGTGACCAAAAATTTCCATAAATGGATGTGAAGAAAGATCACAGAGCATGCTAGTAACACTAGAAAATTTGTGCTCTTTTTTTTTTTTTTGTTAGGACTAGGGGAGGAAATCCAAATCACTAAAACATTCATTGTGTATAATTAGGCAATGGGAGTTATAGTGTATGAAGAGTCACATGATGCATCATTCATACTGTGGGGTTGAACTCATTGATTCTGTATGTATTCCATTCTCAAGCACAGAGAAAGCATGTAGTTACAGAAATCATTCTTTCTGAAAATCTACTAATCTAAAGGTCTGCTAGTTGGACTAGGCATGGTGACTCACTCCTGTAACCCAATGTTTTAGGAGGCTGAGGCAGGAGGATGGCTTGAGGCCAGGAGTTTGAGACCAGCCTGGGCAACATAGCGAGATCCTGTCTCTACAAAAAATAAAAAAAAAATTAGTTGGGCATGGTAGTGCACACTGCAGTCCTAGTCACTCGGGAGGCTGAGGCAGGTGGATCGCTTGAGCCCAGGAGTTTGGGGTTGCAATTGGACCACTACACTCTAGCCTGGTCTACAGAAAGAGACCCAAAGGTCAACTAGGTCCCAATGTAAGGGGTTAAAATGTCTGCTATATTGCTATATGTCCTTTAGTTTTTGTTTTTCTGGATTTTGTTTATCTGTTTGTTTTTTAGAGACAGAGTCTTGCTCTGTCACCCAGGCTGAAGGGCAGTGCATGACCATGGCTTACTGCAGCCTCAAACTCCTATATTTCCCAAGCTGGTTTCAAACTCCTGGACACAAGTGATCCTCCTACCTTGGCTCCCAAACCGTTGGAATTACAGGTATGAGCCACACACCTGGCATGTAATAGAAATTCCTTTTAGTTACTGCTTTTAAAAATATTTGATCACAGGCCAGGCGCAGTGGCTCACACCTGTAATCCCAGCCCTTTGGGAGGCTGAGGCGGGCAGACCACAAGGTCAGAAGATCGAGACCATCCTGGCTAACATGGTGAAACCCCGTCTCTACTAAAAAAATACAAAAAATTAGCCAGGTGTGGTGGCGGGTACCTGTAGTCCCAGTTACTCGGGAGGCTGAGGCAGGAGAATGCCATAAACCCGGGAGGCAGAGGTTGCAGTGAGCCGAGGCTGCGCCACTGCACTCCAGCCTGGATGACAGAGTGAGACTCCGTCTCAAAGAAAGAAAGAAAGAAAAAAAAAAAAATATATATATATATATATATATATATATATATATATTCAGTTTCCAACTTGTTCAACACCTCACATGGAGAAAAATAATTTCTGAAATAAAAAATAAATATTGCTTTTTTAAAGAAAATTAAAAATGGAGAAAACCCCTTAAAACATATTATATTATTTATTACCATAGTCCCACGAGGAGGATGTTATAACAAATGAGGGAACAAAATCACAAGGAATAAGAAAACTTTGAAGGTAGGATTAGAGTTCACCACCTTTAAACTGTTGAAATTCACGCCGTAAATTCTGACAATGCAACAGTTGCCCCCTCTACACTTTCTTCTTAAACCTGAAGTTTTCCTATTCCGTGTTAGGCCAATTTGTTCTCTAAAGGGCCTTTTGAATAGCAGTGACTTAGTAGGTGATTATATTCCAATGCTTGACCATTTTGTCTTGATTTGTCATGTTCGTATCAGATTTCCAGCCTTGAGCCTGGTGTTAAGGTCTGTGAATCCTGACATCTCTGACCCGAGCTGAGAGTTCTTTCCTTTACCCTCTTGAAATGTTAGTAGGGGCACTGGCACTGACTCTCTCCGCTGAGATAAGAGCCTGGCAGTGAAATAGCGCAGTGGAGGTGAAACCCTTGTAAAACACAGAGCTAAGGCATAATAGTTTTAAGGTGAACAGAGGTCACTGCTCCTGAGAGCTCAGCGAGGTGGCACTGATAACACCTACAGAAACCCTGGTTTTGTAGTGCACTGGTAATTGTAGTCTCTTTGTGAAGAAATCACTGATTAAGGTTTATGCAGATAACATTCCAGATTTTTCCTGTGTCTGAGTATCAGCTTGGTACTTTTGAAAATGGCATGAAATCTGTCAAGTCACCAGGGTGCCATTTTTGAAATTACTACTACAATGAACTAAGTGGCACCTCACAGGATTTACCCCATGTTCAAAAATTGTTCTTCTAATTAAAGGATAAAACCACTTGATAAACTCCTAGGAGTAATTTAGGTTTTAGGCGAACCCAACTATTTCGGGCCTGCTTTTGTCCAAGTCCTTCCCCCTAGGACCCTAAATGAACTCTGAACATTTTTAATTAACAGGTTTTTTTGTAAGAAGTCCTTAAAAGGTATTATTCTCCTTCCATCTCTGAAAATGCATGCACACATGCACACTTTGTAGAGTTCACTTTAAAGCTTTCTGGTTAAGGACGATCCCAGCTTCAAAAAGGGCTTGAAAGGGGTTTGAGGCAGTGAGAGTAAAAGAGAGAGGAGCAACACAGGAGGTGCCATCTCAAAACCTATAGATCATTTGTATTTAGGATGTGATCTGTAGGTTTAGACAGGAGTGGCTAACGGCAGAAGGAAGGAATACTTATTTTCTAAAGACTTGTATATATTTAATATGGAGGACAGTTCTTTCAGTAGTTGCCTGGATTAGAGAATGTTAAGCAAATGACCAAAATAAGTGGCCAAGTTAGGGGCACCTAAATTGGGTGACATTGCTTGCATACTTGGCCTAGAAGAGCCTCAAAGCTTTCTAGGATATCAATCCTCTAGAATAACAAAGGACTAAAGGGGAAAAAGTCATCTGACTGACAACTGTGTATTCAGAAATATTCCCAGGGGCTATGCATGCTTCAAGAAGTATAGACTAAACATTTGTTCTTTCACATAATGAGGAAATTGAGCCAGTCACACTGTCAGAGCAGCTGTGACCAAGGAAGCTCACCAAGACCTGGGCAAGCACTTACAAGATCCTCAGGCAATGTGCGTGCTGTCTGTTAAAAAGCAAGGAGTTTGGGAAGACAGATGCACACATCTCCACAGTGTTTGTCTCAGAATGGAAAGGAAACAATGTCTCTGTGACAAAGGCAGCTCAGAACACATTGCCTCACTCTTGCTTGGGTTTTGTTGACAATAATTGCCAATATGCCATTTGACACAAGGGCGCGGTGGCTCAAGCCTGTAATCCCAGCACTTTGGGAGGCCGAGGCGGGTGGATCACAAGGTCAGGAGATCGAGACTATCCTGGCTAACATGGTGAAACCCCGTCTCTACTAAAAATACAAAAAACTAGCCGGGCGCGGTAGCGGGCGCCTGTAGTCCCAGCTACTTGGGAGGCTGAGGCGGGAGAATGGCGTGAACCCGGGGGGCGGAGCTTGCAGTGAGCCGAGATCGCGCCACTGCACTCCAGCCTGGGATCACAGCGAGACTCCGTCTCAAAAAAAAAAAAAAAAAAAAAAAAAAAAAAAAAAAAAAAAAAAAAACAAAAGCACTTTAAAATTGAATTAAACAAGGCTAATAAACATAAAAAAGGCAAGGAGGTGTATAATTACTTCTGTTCTCTTTACTAGTATCTTATTCTACATAGTTCCCTTTGTTTCTGAAACCTCAAATTTTCATATGGATCAGAACACAGTTTTTGTGGGTTTTTTCTTTTTTTTATTGTTAACTAAAGAATCCATTTAGGGGGGTGTAGGGCAAGGGGAGGGAGAACATTAGAACAAATCCCTAATGCATGCGGAGCTTAAAACCTAGATGATGGGTTGATAGGTGCAGAAAACCACCATGGCACATGCATACCTATGTAACAAACCTGCATGTTCTGACATGTATCCTGGAACTTAAACTTTTTTTAAAAAAGAGAATCCATTTAAAGATAAATATTCTGAGATATGCTTAGTTTCCCCAGTTTCCACCCTGAAATGAAGTCTACGTTACACTTAGAGTCTCCTGCTGAAATGTTTAAGGTCAAACAATGTTTAATAAATTGTCAGTCTTATCTGAGAAAAGTCACCCCTCTACCCGTCTTTCCATTTACTACATTTTTCTATATGAGGAATGCCATATCTGAACAATCCATTTAAAAAATAAACAAAACTCTGTGGGTGGCTGATCTTAGATTGTGCCCAAGGTTCATCTTTGTATCTGCCCTAATCTGTGTTGTCTTCCAGTCACAATGCTTTGCCAGCCCTTGAATGTAAGTCACTCACGTGGGAAACAGAAAGTCCATCTTTCAAGTGTCCCAGAAGGTTCTTTCTCAACATGAATGTTTCTGTGAGTTATTTATATCCCGTTGACTGTAACCCTATTACCTCGATTGGGAACAGATGTTGGTATGTTGTGAAAAACTAATATTCATCTCAAAAATTTCATTTAGATCATTGTACATGAACACCCAGAGATAAATGCAGGGCTGAGGTAATAGGATACAAGACCATGAAAAAATTCAGAAATAGCTTACTTTTGCTATGTGCTTTATCTTCTGGAAGTAGAAGCAACACACCTTGCCAAAAATTGATTGGGAATTAATTAGAAAATTCCATGACCTAAATCAAATGATAAATTATGAGAAAATAATTTTTTTCCATACCTTGCAAGATTGTACTTCCCTGTTAATATCTGTTTTATTATACAGTGTTGCTATGGTTTGCATATCCCCCCGCAAAGTTCGAGAGGTGGAAACTTAATTCCCAGTGAAACAGGGTTGAGTGGTACAACTTGTCAGAGGTGATTAGGTCATCAAGGCTCTGCCCCCACTGAATGGATTAACACCCTTATTAGGAGAGTAGGTTTGTCATCACAAGTTGGTTGTTATAAAAGCAAGTTTGACCCTCTCTTGCTCTTTCTGGCCTGCATTTGCTCTTTTGCCCTTCCACCTGTGCTATAGGATGATGCAACAAGAAGGCCCTCTTCAGATGTGGGATCCTTGACCTTGGACTTTCCAGCCTCCAAAATTGTAAGAAAAAAAATATCTTTTATTTATGAATTACCCAGTCTGTAGTATTCTGTTATAGTAACACAAAACCGACGAATGCACTTGTTACATACTTTCTTAATGACTCTCCAAACTAATCAACATCATTTATTTTATATGCATTTTTAGTTCAAGTCTACTTATAAAGACACATACAGTCTTTGATATACTGCCCAATAGTAACTAACAAAACCAAATGCTTTGTGAAGTTAACCAAATAAAGGGTAGATTTTAAGGTTATAATTAAAATGAATAATAATGCCTACCACATTTTGGCCACCGTGGAGAGATTGTCGAAGGGTTCCAGGACCAGTGCTGTGCTATCAGACTGTGATACTAGTTGTTCACCAAAGGCCATTCATTATTCAAGGCCAGGAAAGATTAATGAGGCCACAAAAGGAGCAGGGTATGACCTTATCCAAAAAAGATGTTTGAATCTAGGTATCAAAAACGTGAATGGCATTAGTTGTAAGACATCTGACAAGAGGAATTTTAAAACAAGCTTTAGTATGAAGGGTCCTCAGGAGAGGCCAAAGATGAGCATTGGTTATCCTGCACAGGAGCCATTTGCTCCCAGAAACTCAGCAATATACCTCCAACCAACCACTGGTAAGACTCCAGCTGGTTTACTCCACCACCATCTTGATGTTTGAACTCTTAAAAAAAAAAAAAAAGAAAGATTTTGAAGGTCAAGCATGGTAGCACATGCCTGCAATCCCAGCTACTAGGGAGACTGAGGCAGGAGGATCATTTGAGGTTAGGAGTTTGAGACCAGCCTAGGCAGCATAGCCAGACCCTGTCTCAAATAAATAAATAAATAAGATTTTGATCTTAGAATAAGTATAAAATCATCAAAGAGAAACTATTTATTACCAGGATTGCCCCAGTTTCACCATGCTGTAATCAGTATGAGGTAGTGATAATTCAAAGACTGAAGGTATTCTTCCTCACCTGCTGTTGGTAGGGACTTTTCCAGTAAAAAATACCCATGAAGAACATAGCTATCAGAGCCATACTTTTGTGGCACAGAATTAAATCATAGAAGTTAATTTTTTAGAATTAAAAAGGGACCTAAGATATCTGATACAACTTCCTTGTTTTACAGATAAAAAATAAACTTGGAGAAGCCGAATGTTTTCTCAAACGACACACAGCAAGTTAATGGGAGGTTGGTAAGTTTGAGGTGGGGAGCTCTGAAATTGTGTTATCTAAATATATGTCCCATCTTCACTATTGGGTGACTGTGTTACCATACACATGTTCCTTACTTTATCTGGGTTTCAATTTCTTTATCTGAAAAATAGCTGCGATAATGAAAACAAATGCAGTAAAACATTAGTGTAAGCAGAGACTCATTAAAACATACAAATACTGTATTAGTCCATTTTCACACTTCTATAAAGACATACCCAAGAATGGGTAATTTATAAAGAAAAGAGATTTAATTGACCCAAAGTTCCACATAACTGGGGAGGCCTCAGGAAACTTACAATCATAGTGGAAGGGGAAGCACACACATCTTACATGGCAGCAGACAAGAGAGCATGTGAAAGACACAAAGAAGGAAGAGCCCCTTAGAAAACCTCAGATCTCATGAGAATTCATTCACTATCATGAGAACAGCAAGGGGGACTGCCCCCAAATCCAATCACTTCCCACCAGGTCGCTCCCTAAACACCTGGGGATTACAATTCAACATGAGATTTGGGTGGGGACAGAAAGCCTAAACATATCAAACACTAAATTATTTATTTTTAACCTAAGACATATACAGTTGACCCTTGAACAATGTGAGGTTAGGGGCACCGATTCCCCGACTCAGTTGAAAATCTTCATATAACTTTTGACTCCCCAAAACATAACTATTAATAGCCTACTGTTGACTAGAAGTTTTGCTGATAACATAAACAATTAACATGCATTGTGTATGTTATATTTATTATATACTGTATTATTAAAATTAAGTAAGCTAGAGAAAATCAAATATTAAGAAAATCATAAGGAAGAGAAATATATTTACTATTTATTAAGTGGAAATGGATCATCATAAAGGACTTCATCATCATTGTCTTCACATTGAATAGAAATGAGGAGGAGGAGTAAGAGGAAGGTTTGGTCTTGCTGTCTCAGGGGTGGCAGAAGCAGAGTTGATGGAGGTAGAAGGGGAAGCAAGAGAGGGAGTCATACTTGGTGTCATTTTTATTGAAAACAGCGCATGTATAAGTGAACCCTGTGCAGTTCAAATGCATGTTGTTCAAGGGTCAGCTGTGTGTTGTTGGTGTGTGTGTGTGTATGTGCATATAATTTACCCATTTTCATGTAGAGTTAAGGCCCTTTCTTTGAGTATGGGTCCTCTGATGTTGTTTCCATTCATCTTTCCTTTTTTGTTTTTTTGAGACGGAGTTTCACTCTTATTGCCCAGGCTGAAGTGAAATGGTGTAATCTCAGCTCACCTCAACCTCCGCCTCCTGGGTTCAAGGGATTCTCCTGCCTCAGCCTCCCGAGTAGCTGGAATTACAGGTATGCACCACCACGCCCAGCTAATTTTGTATTTTTTTAAAATAGAGACGGGGTTTCTCCATGTTGGTCAGGCTGGTCTCGAACTCCCGACCTTATCTACCTGCATTGACCTCTCAAAGTGCTGGGATTACAGATGTGAGCCACCATGCCCAGCCTCCATTCTTTTTTCTTCATATAAACCATACCCATAAGCTTCCATCCCTTTAATTTGGAGAAATAAATACAATTATGAGTCACTCTAAATACAGCATTCTTTTAGATTTTTAGAATTTCCCATTTTGTAGTTGTTGTTTCACATTGTCTTTGTCTATTGAGGCTACTATAACAAAATATCATAAACAAGGTAGCTTATAAATGACAGAGATTTATTTCTCATAGTTCTAGAAGCTGAGAAATCTGAGACCAAGAAGGCACCATCAGATTCTATGCCTAATGAGGGCCATTCCCTGGTTCATAGATACTGCCTTCTAGCTTTGTCTTCATGTAGTATGAGAGGCTGGGCTGCTCTCTGGGGCCTCTTTTATAAGGGTGCTAATCCCATTCATGAGGATTCTCTTCCATGACATAAACACATCCCAAAGGCCCCATATCCTAACACCAGCACATTGGTGATTAGGTTTCCATATATGAATTTTGAAGGGACACAAACATTTGGACCAAAGCACACCTCTACCTAATTCAACAGCATTAAAAACACAAATTATATTAATTGAATCCTTCCAATATAGTTAACTTAGATTTTACAAAAGCAATCTTTATTCTTATTTCATTGAATTTTGTTATATTTAATGACAATATGCAATTGCATTCATAAGTGCAACTGATATAATCAAATTGGGTCCAAACACCCCCGACTCTCTTGACAACATCCATCGCAACTTGTAGGAGCAAAAGTGATCAGCTTCCTGGAGGTGGGCCCGCCCCCTGGAGCTGTCAGGGTGCTATAAGTATGTCAGTGTGCTTTACAGACAGAATGAAGAAAGCCAAGTCATCTTTTAAATGCAAGTGGTTAAGGAAGTTTCTACTGAAAGTTTATAGAACAATGCCAACATATATAAAGCACTGAACAAATGTTAGCTATTAATATACAAGTTTAGAACTCATTTCTCCTGACTTCTTGTCAGGAAATAAATAGACATTTGTAGATTGATACTGTTCTTTGTTCTATGTTCTTTTTGTGCATTGATATTCACAATTAACTTCTACTTCCTATTAACTACATTCATAAAAAATTATCAGTGATTAAATTATATACCCTGTGTTTGCTGCAACAGTAAAGACTGGGAATCAATTCTGGAATCTTGCTGGTCTCCATGATATAAGAAAAAATATTTTTATTTTTTAAATAGTTGATTTCTTTTTTCTCAAAATTAAAATGCATGTGTTTAAAAGTAAAATACCATATTACACTGATCCTAAGATGCACATTTTTTTCACATTTTAGTATCTTTGAAATCTGAATGCCTTCTTACTGACTATGACATCTTATAATTGCAGTGGACCAGGTGGCAATCATAACACAGTGACACTGTCTGCACATTTACACTTCTAAAAAGTACCAACATCAAAATTCAGAAGTGACAGCAACTTGGAAAAAAAACCCACAGAATCAATAGTGTATCACTCTTTGGAGGAATACTGGATCACCAATGATCTCAATAGCACAGAGAACACTATTGTATGGAAAAATACAAGCACCGACAACACTGAGTTGAAGTAATTCAGGAGAATTTGACATTTTAGAAATACTTTATCCAATTCATTTCACTTATATTTTTAGTTTTCATTTATACACAGGAATTATGCATGATTAAAAATACTAATCCAAATAAATAGAAACGAGCCCTTTCATTAATATTATATAAAGACTGCAATGATTTCCGATAATAGTGGAGTAACTGGTACCAAAGTAGTGCTCCTGTCATAAACAAGCAGTAGGTCAAATATATGAGGCAACTGTGTTGAAACAGTGGAACTCAGGATGTGAGTCTCACAACTGCCCAGTTGTCTGACTCGGGACAAATTCCTGACTAGTGAGCAGTGAGTTGCTGTGCAAGCAGATGGTGCTAGTCCATCCCAACTGAGGAGGCAGAGATCGCAGCAGGAGCAGATGAAGCAACTGGAATCTACAGGGCAGGACTGCAGAGGAGGAAGCTGCACAGAGAGGGGACTCCAAAAGTTTGGAATGGGTCTTCTGCTAATGGCTGTGCTATGCATGGTCAGAGAGAGATTAAGAAGCTGCTTCAGGATGCAACATTGGAAAGAGATTAGTGGTCAAGCTCTGCTTGTAAAAATGTTGTTAACACCTCGGATATCCTCCAGAGACACAAAAAAGGCTGCATCTTAGAAGTAAGGGCTGTGCCCTATTCCATGCCCACCCAACAAAGTCGAAAACAAAACCCCAGCAAGATCTGTAGGAAGACAGAGTTCAGAGGCTTAGTCCCACCAGGTTAGAGAGGTCTGGAAAACACCTTGGCTTTTCCAAATATCTGCTCTAACAAAGTATATCACTAAGCCTACAGTTACACAATGCAAGACGATCAGACAATCATTGAACTGCAGACTGGCAGTTTAAAACAAAAGAAGCCTTCTCCAGATTTAAGGAGTTCCCAATCCCCAGGCTGCAGACGGGTACCAGGATCTGCTTGGACAACAGCTTACTGCACTCTAGTCAGGAATTTGTCCCCAGTCAGACAGCTGGGCTCACATCCTGAGTTCCTTTTTCAAGGCTCACATTCTTGCACTGCTTGTGGTACAGTTTCATCCCAAAATCATCCCCCGCCACCCCTCGTCCATGGAAAAATTGTCTTCCACGAAACCAACCCCTGGTGCCAAAAAGCTTGGGGACTGCTGCCGATAACATGCAGCCAAAGCAATTTTGAAACCAAAAAACAAGCTAGAATAATTATACCATCTGATTTCGAGACTTACTACAAAGTGACAGTAATCACTTTCTGATACTGTGTCACATTGAGACAACGTGATAATGATGTAATGACAGACAAAATAGAGTCCAAAATACCTCCACACATATATAGTCAATTGATTTTTGACAAAAGCCCCAAGGTAATGTGATAAAGAAACACATTCAGTTCATCAGATGGTGCTGAAACCACTAGATATCTGATGTGGAAGAAAATGAACTTTGATCTCTTTCTCACACCATACACAAAAATTAATTTTATATTCATCATATCTAAATTTAGAAATGAAAACAGTAAAATTCCCAGGAGAAAATATAGGTGAAAATCTTTATAACCTTGATATAGCCAAAGATTTCTTAAACAGGATTGAAGAGGCACTAATCACAAAAGAAAAAAAATGAGAAGTTGGACTTTATCAAAATGAAAATTCTCAGACAGGGCTAGGATTTGGATAAGGCAAACAAAGCCAGATTTGTGAAAGTACAGAGTCAGTCTTTATCTTTAACATTTGATATTTTTTGCATTGTAACTTTTTACATTAAATTTGATTGTTAAAATATTGCATTAAATTATTATCTATACGTATCTCTACCCTAGAGTCTGTGAGACCTTCTGGCTCTGTTTCGGTTCTTTCTTCCTACACTGTAGCCTGAAAATGCTCTCTAATCAATAAACTGGAGCAGTCATAGGGCTCCCTTATTTGTGTTCCTTTTCTCAGGAATCACTGTTACACTGTACCTCTGGCACAGTAGCTAAATACCATTATTTCATAGGTGTTGTCCAGTTTTCCAGTTGTTTAAGGAAGGAGGGCACTTCTGGTCCCTGAACTTTACTATAACTGGAAGCAGAAGTACTTGCAAGAGTTTTGAAATGTATTTTTAACTCTAATATTTATATCTTTAAAGCTTAGTGACTATGGCACACTTTGCCATGTAGTCAATTTATACTGGTTTAAAATACATGGCTATCAAAATTTTTCTAACAATATTATCCTCTTTAATCTACATTAAACTTTTGCAGGTGGTCTAATGGCCATTTCTTTTATCATGCTGCTCATTTAAAAAAAATAAAAGGTCCAAAATATTTGGCAATGACTTGTAAGTTTGCTATGTGAAATACATTGGAATGAAGTTATAAAATGTGCAAGCGTGTGACACATGACTATCTATAACATGATTCATGATTAAACCCACTGGAAATGGCTAGCGTCCTTGAATGATAATGAAATTATTTCCATTCCATTGATTTGTGGAGGGAGGTATATTTTCTTTGCACGAAGGAGACTAGAGAATTTTTGAGAGATTCAGTTTACTTGTTTCTGTTGCTACAGAAACCTTGAAAGATATTTTATCTGTACTTCTCAAGCCAGGAAAAAACTGTAAGGTCAAAGAGCTTAACTAGGCTCAGAGAGGGGAGGACAGTTGCCCTCAGACTGCAGGTCACTGACTTAGGGTCAGGAGAGGGGGTGAAAAGGGGGAGCAGGATGAATGCAGGTTCAAGTGCGTAACTATGGAGTGGGGAACAAAGAAAC
The DNA here is from genome assembly GCF_003255815.1 of Theropithecus gelada. Lineage (NCBI taxonomy): Eukaryota > Metazoa > Chordata > Mammalia > Primates > Cercopithecidae > Theropithecus > Theropithecus gelada. The sequence goes on from NC_037685.1 coordinate 90,226,040, forward strand.
CAGCCACAGTAAAAGTGTAACCCAACACCTACTTCTCTCCCTTAGTAGGCACTTGAATACTCTGTCTAGGGGAAGAGATTGTTTTCATACTGTTGTGATCAGCAGCATGCATTTACTAAGAGAGAGCAATAATTGTATAACAAAAAATAATTTGTATTCATAAACTGTGTCCCTGGAGACCTAAGACATTTTTTAGATTGGTTTAGATTAAGAAAATTATCTTCTTACTTCCCCTTACTGACCAAACATAGAATTATGTTGAGCATCCTGTAGCATTGCTGTAACACGTGTTTATGTGAAAGAAACTGCCTTTAGATGAGGTATAAAGAGGTCCACTCATTCTTAAAATGATTCTGTTCTCTTCTCCCTGCTGAAGCTGCCAGCCACCTGCCAATTGTGATGTACTTTATGACATGGACACAGGGAGCTAGACAAAGATCACCAATTAATTTCCTTCCCAACAAATGACAAAACATATCATGAAACAGAATCACTTAAACCAGTGGCCACTGGGTCTTGGCTTCTACCCCAGAAGCAACAGTCTTTTTCCTTTCTGATGACTGATTTAAACTTGGAAGGACTCAACTCCTGCACCCATGGCCACAGCTGTTTAAACTTGGTCTTTACAATGGGTTCCATGATAGAATGTGGATTTAGAAGAAAGGGTAGAGCTCATCTGATACAAACTTCCCAATTTACGGAAGAGCTCACCAACATCCATCAAGGATAAGTGACTTGTACAAAATCACTATAATGAGTTAAAGCCCTATTACTCCCAAATTTTTCTAGTTATTTTAGTCAGTGAGAACTTTTTTTACTTGCCTTAACCAGACTATACAATATTATGGAAAACATATTTTTACCCAAATTATGAAACTAGTTTGCAAACATGTGCTTGGTTTCTTTATAGCCAGATTAAGATATTAAAAATCAAGAAAAGAGGACAGTCACAGTGGCTCATGCCTGTAATCCCAGCACTTTGGGAGGCTGATCATGAGATCAGGAGATTGAGACCATCCTGGCAAACACGGTGAAACCCTGTCTCTACTAAAAATACAAAAAAATTAGCCAGGCGTGGTGGCGGGCACCTGTAGTCCCAGCTACTTGGGATGCTGAGACAGGAGATTGGTGTAAATCTAGGAGGCGGAGCTTGCAGTGAACCGAGATCGTGCCACTGCACTCCAGCCTGGGTGACGGAGTGAGACTCTGCCTCAAAAAAAAAAAAAAATCAAGAAAAGAGTGGGGAATAAGTCTATTAAAATATCTGAATGCTTATAATGTACAGGGCTCTAATCTATGTTTTAAGGAGGATGCAAAACCAATTTAGGAGAGCCTCAGGTATCAGTCATGTATTACTGCAGGAGCAAAATAAAACGAAAATGAAACTGAGCAGGAGAAACAAGTGATTTGATCTCAAAATTTTGTGGACTGACTGGGCAGTTGTTCCGCTGGTCTTGCCTGGACTCAGTGGCTTCAGTAAGTAGCTTGGTTGGTGCTGAATGCTCTAACACTGGGGCTATCACATATCTGGGGCCTAAGATGGGGTGTCTAAAGTGACAGAGATGGCCAAGCCTCTGGCAATTTGGTCTTTTATCCCAGGTTTCTTAATGTTATGGCAGAAGCATTCCAAAAAAGCAAGAGCTGAAGCCATGAGTCCCCCTTGAGAACCCACAGCATCCAATTTACTTTGGTCTTTTTAAAATTGTTTCAGTAAATTTTGGGGGAACAGGTGGTGTTTAGTAACATGAATTAGTTCTTTAGTGGTGATTCCTGAGATGTTGGTGCACCCATCACCTGAGCAACATACACTATACCCAATGTGTAGTCTTTTTATTCCTCACTCCCCTCCCAACTTTTCCTTGAGTGCCCCAAGTCCATGATATTATTTGTATGCCTTTGCGTCCTCATAGCTTAGCTCCCACTTACAAATATGAACATACAATGTTTTCCATTCCTGAGTAACTTCACTTAGAATAATGGTCTCTACCAAACTGCCTAAAGCATTCTACAAATTCAGTGCAATTCTCATCGAAATGTCACCATCATTCTTCACAGAACTAGAAAAAACAACCCTAAAATACATATAGAACCAAAAAAGAACCTGCATAACCAAAGCAAGGCTAAGTAAAAAGAATAAATCTGGAGACTTCACACTACCTGATTTCAAACTATACTATAAGGCCATAATCACCAAAACAGCATGGTACTGGTATAAATATAGGCACATAGACCAGTGGAACAGAATAGAGAACCCAGAAATAAACCAAATACTTACAGCCAGCTGATCTTCAACAAAGCAAACAAAAACATACAGTAGAAAAAGGACACCCTTTTCAACAAGTGATGCTGGGATAACTGGCTAGCCACATGTAGGAGAATGAAACTGGATCCTCATCTCTCACAGTATGCAAAAATCAACTCAAGATGGAATAAGACTTAAATCTCAGACCTGAAGGTGTAAAAATTCTGGAAGATAACATTTGGAAAACCCTTCTAGACCCTGGCTTAGGCAAGGATTTCATGACCAAGAACCCAAAAGCAAATGCAATAAAAACAAAGATAAATAACTGGGACTTAATTAAACTAAAGAGCTTGCATGCAAAAGGAACAATCAGCAGAGTAAGCAAACAATCCACAGAGTGGGAGAAAATCTTCACACTCTGTACATCTGAAAAAGGACTAATATCCAGAATCTATGACAACCTCAAACAACTCAGCAAGAAAAAAAAAAAATCCCATCAAAAAATGGGCTAAGGACATGAATAGACAATTCACAAAAGATATACAAATGGCCAACAAGCATATGAAAAAATGCTCAACACCAGTAATGACCAGGGAAATGCAAATCAAAACCACAATGCAATACCACCTTACTCCTACATGAATGGCCATAATCAAAAAATCAAAAAACAGTAGATGTTGGAATGGATACGGTGATCAGGAACACTTCTATACTGCTAGTGGGAGTGTAAACTAGTACAGCCACTATGGAAAACAGTGTGGAGATTCCTTAAAGAATTAAAAGTAGATCTACCATTTGACAAAGCAATCCTACAGGGTATCTACCCAGAGGAAAAGAAGTCATTATACTAAAAAGATACTTGCACATGCATGTTTATAGCAGCGCAATTCGCAATTGCAAAATCGTGGAACCACTCCAAATGCCCATCAATCAACTAGTGGATAAATTGTGATATATACAAACACACACACACACACACACACACACACACATACACACACACACAATGGAATACTACTCAGCCATAAAAAGGAATGAATTTCCGGCATTCCCAGCAACCTTGATGAGATTAGAGACTATTATTCTAAGTGAAGTAACTCAGAAATGAAAAACAAACATCTTATGTTCTCACTGATATGCAGGAGCTAAGCTATGAGGACTCAAAGGGATAGGAATGATACAGTGGACTTTGGGGACTTGAGAGGAAGGGTGGGAGGGAGGCTAGGAATAAAAGACTACAAATAGGGTGCAGTGTATACTGCTTGGGTGATGGGTACACCAAAATCTCACAAATCACCACTAAAGAACTTATTCATGTAATCAAGCAACACCCGTACTCCAATAACCTATGAAAAATAAAAAATAAAAGAATAAGGGTTTCCAATTCCATCCAGGATGTCTGTGCATGCCATTATTTTGTTCCTTTTTATGGCTGAGTAGTTTTATGTGAGAGAGAGAGAAAGAGGAAGAGATATACTATATTTTCTTTTTTTGAAATGTTATTTCACTCTGTCACCCAGGCTGGAGGGCAGTGGCACGATCTCATCTCACTGCAGCCTCCACCTTCTGGGTTCCTTTTTTTTTTTTTTTTTTTTTTTGAGACGGAGTCTCGCGCTATGTCACCCAGGCTGGAGTGCAGTGGCGCGATCTCGGCTCACTGCAAGCTCCGCCTCCAAGGTTCACGCCATTCTCCTGCCTCAGCCTCCTAGTAGCTGGGACTACAGGCGCCCGCCACCACGCCCGGCTAGTTTTTTGTATTTTTAGTAGAGACGGGGTTTCACCATGTTAGCCAGGATGGTCTCGATCTCCTGACCTCGTGATCCACCCGCCTCGGCCTCCCAAAGTGCTGGGATTACAGGCTTGAGCCACCGCGCCCGGCCTTACCTTCTGGGTTCAAGCAGTTCTCCTGCTTCAGCCTCCTGAGTAGCTGGGATTACAGGCAGCTGCCACCACACCCAATTAATTTTTGTATTTTTAGTAGAGACGGGGTTTTGCCATGTTGGCCAGGCTGTTCTCGAACTCCTGAGCTCAGGTGATCTGCTAGCCTCGGTCTCCCAGAGTGCTGGGATACAGGCATGAGCCACTGCACCTGGCCAATATTATGTTTTCTTTATCCACTCCATGACTGATGGGCATTTGGACTGGTTCCATATTTTTGCAATTGCAAATTGTGCTTCTATAAATATGCATGTGCAAGTATCTTTTTATTTAATGATGTCTTTTGCTCTGGGTGGATACCTAAGAGTGGGATTGCTGGGTCAAATGGTAGATCTCTTAGTTCTTTAAGGAATCTCCACACTGTTTTCCATAATGGTTGTACTAGTTTACATTCCCACCAATAATGTAAAAGTGTTCCCTTTTTACCACATCCACACTACTAACATCTACTATTTTTGGATTTTTTGATTACGCCCATTCTTGCAAGAGTGAGGTGGTATTGCATTGTGGTTTTGATTTGTATTTCCCTGACAATTAGTAATGTTGAGCTTTTTTCATATGTTTATTGGCCTTTTGTATATCTTCTTCTGAGAATTGTCTATTCATACCCTCAGCCCACTTTTCGATGGGATTGTTTTGTTCTTGCTGATTTGTTTGAGTTCCTTGGAGATTCTGGAGAGTAGTCCTTTGTTGGATGTATAGATTGTGAACATTTTCTCCCACTCTGTGGGTTGTCTGCTTATTCTGCTATTTCTTTTGCTGTGCAGCTTTTTAGGTTAACTAAATCCCACCTATTCATCTTTGTTTTTGTTGTGTTTGCTTTTGGATTCTTGGTCATAAAATCTTTGCCTAAGCCAGTGTGTAGAAGGTTCCTTCCAATGTTATCTTCTAGAGTCTTTATAGTTTCAAGTCTGTAAGACTTTGATTCACCTTGAGTTGAATTTTGTATAGGGTGAGAGATGAAGATACAGTTTCATCCTTCTATGTGTGGCTTGCCAGTTATCTCAGCACCATTTGTTAAACAGGGTGCCCTTTTTGCACTTTCTGTTTTTGTTCACTTTGTCAAAGATCAGTTGGCTGTAAGCATTGGCTTTACCTCTGAGTTCTCCATTCTGTTTCATTGCTCTATATGCCTATTTTTATACCAGTACCATGCTGTTTTGGTGACTATGGCCTTATAGTTTAGTTTGAAGTCAGGTAATGTGATGCCTATGAATTTGTTCTTTTTGTTTAGTCTTGATTTGGTTATGCGGGCTCTTTTTCGTTCCATATAAATTGTAGGGAGTTTCTTCTAGTTTTGTGAAGAATGATGGTGGTATTTTGATGCAAATTGCATTGAATTTATAGATTGCTGTTGGCAGTATCATCATTTTCACAATATTGATTCTACTCATCCATGAGCATGGGTTGTGTTTGCATTTGTTGGGTCATCTATGATTTATTTCAGCAGTGTTTTGTAGTTTCCCTTGTAGAGGCCTTTCACATCCTTGGTTAGGTATAATCCTAAGTTTTTTGTTGTTGTTGTTTGGGTTTTTTTTTTTTTCTTTTTTTGGTATTGTGAAAGGGGTTGAGTTCTTGATTTGATTCTTGGCTTGGTCGCTATTGGTGTATAGCAGAGCTACTGATTTGTGTACATTAATTTTGTACTGTGTAACTTTGCTGAATTACCAGTTCTAGGAGCTTTTTGGATGAAGCTTTAGGGTTTTCTAGGTATACAATCATGTCATCAGCAAATAGCGACACTTTGACTTCCTCATTACCACTTTGGATGCCTTTTACTTCTTTCTCTTGTCTGATTGCTCTGACTAGGACTCCCAGGGTACTATGTTGAATAGAAGTGATGAAAGTGGGCATCGTTATCCTGCTCCAGTTCTCAGGGGGAATGCTTTCAAGTTTTCCCTGTTAAATATAATGTTGGCTGTGGGTTTGTAATAGATGGCTTTTATTACCTTAAGATATATCCCTTCTATGCCAATTTTGCTGAGGGTTTTAATCATAAAGGATCCTGAATTTTGTCAAATGCTTTTTCTGTGTCTATTGAGATGAACATGTGACTTTCATTTTTACATCTGTTTATGTCATGTATTACATTTATTGACTTACGTATGTTAAACCATCCCTGCATCCTTGATTTGAAACTCACTTGATCATGGTGGATTATCTTTTTGATATGCTGTGGGATTCTGTTAGCTAATATTTTGTTGAGGATTTTTGCACCTGTGTTAATCAGGGATCTTGGTCCGTAGTTTTCTTTTTTGGGTATATCCTTCTCTGTTTTGGTATTAGGGTGATACTGGCTTCATAGAATGATTTAGGGAGGCTTACCTCTTTCTCTATCTTTTGGAAGAGTGTCAATAGGATTGGTACCAATTCTTCTTTGAATATCTTGTAGAATCAGCTGTGAATTCATCTGGTCCTGGACATTTTTTGTTGTTGTTGGTAACTTTTGAAATGCCATTTAAATCTTGCTACCTGTTATTGCTCTGTTCAGAGTTCTTATTTCTTCCTGTTTTAATCTAGGAGGGTTGTATTTTTTCAGGAAGTTATCCATCCCCTCTAGATTTTCTTGTTTATGTGTGTAAAGGTGTTCATAGTATCCTTGAATGATCTTTTGTATTTTTATGGTATCAGTTGTAATATCTCCTGTGTCATTTCTAATTGAGCTTATTTGGATCTTCTCTCTTCTTTTTGTGTTTAAATTCGCTAATGGTCTATCAATTTTATCATTTAAATGTATCAGCTTTTAAATTATTTTATCTTTTGTATTTTTTGTTTCAATGTTTCAATTTTATTTGGTTCTGCTCTGATCTTGGTTATATGTTCTTTTCTTCTTCTGGATTTGGGTTTAGTTTGTTCTTGTTTATCTAATTCCTTGAGGCATGACCTTAGGTGATTCTTTTTTCTTTGGCTTTGTTGGATTAGGTTAATTCGAAAGCACAAATTGTCTATTTGTGCTCTTTCAGGCTTTTTGATGTAAGCATTTAATGCTATGAACTTTCCTCTTACCATCACTTTTGCTGTATCCAGCAAAAGTTTTGATAAGTTGTGTCACTATTATTGTTCAGTTCAAAGAATGTTTTATTTCATTGTTAACCCAAAAATTGTTCAGGAGCAGGTTATTTAATTTTCATGGCTTTGAGGGTTCCTTTTGCAGTTGATTTCTAATTTTATTCCATTGTGGTCTGAGACTACGTGCTGTAATTTTGATTTTCTTAAATTTGTTGAGACTTGCTTTGTGGCCTATCATATGGCCTATCCTGGAGAATGTTCCATGTGCTGATGAATAGAATGTATGCTCTGCAGTTTTGGGGCAGAATGTTTTGTAAATATCTGTTAAGTCCATTTGTTGTAGAATATAGTGAAAGTCCATTGTTTCTTTATTGACTTTCTATCTTGATGACCTGTCTTGTGCTATCAGTGGAGTATTGAAGTCCCCCACTATTATTATGTTGCTGTCTATCTCATCTCTTAAATCTAGTAGCAATTGTTTCATATATTGGGGAGCTCCAGCATTAGGTGCATATATTTTTGGGATTGTGATATTTTCCTGTTGGACTACTCCTTTTATCATTATATAATGTCCTCTGTCTTTTTTAACTACTGTTACTTTAAAGTGTGTTTTATCTGATATAAGAATAGCTACTCCTGCTTGCATTTGGTGTCCATTTGCATGGAATATCATTTTCCACCCCTTTACCTTAAGTTTATACAAGTCCTTATGTATTAGGTGACTCTTTTGAAGACAGCAGATACTTGGTTGGTGAATTTTTATCCATTCTGACATTCTGTATCTTTTAAGTGGAGCATTTAGGCCATTCAATATTAGTATTGAGATGTTAGGTACTATTTTATTCATCATGCTATTTGTTGCCTGAATACCTGGTTTTGTTTTTTCTTCATTGTGTTATTGTTTTATAGGTCCTGTGAGATTTATGCTTTAAAGAGATTCTATTTTGCATGTTTCAAGGCTTTGTTTCAAGATTTAGAGCTTCTTTTAGCAGTTCTAGTAGTGCTGGCTTGGTAGTGGCAAATTCTCTCAGCACTTGTTTGTTTGAAGATTGTTATCTTTCCTCTATTTATGAAGCTTAGTTTTGCTGGCTACAGAATTCTTGGTTGATAATTGTTTTGTTTAAGGAGGCTAAAGATAGGACCCCAATCCCTTCTAGCTTGTAGGGTTTCTGCTGATAAATCTGCTGTTATTCTGATAGATTTTCCTTTATAGGTTACCTGATGCTTTTGCCTCATGGTTCTCAAGATTCTTTCCTTTTTCTTGACTTAGATAATCTGATGACTATATACCTAGATGATTGTCGTTTTGCAGTGAAGTTCCCAGGTGTTCTTTGAGCTTCTTGTATTTGAATGTCTAGATCTCTAGCAAGGCCAGGGAAGTTTTCCTTGATTATTCCTTCAAATATGTTTTCCAAATTTTGGATTTCCCTTCTTCCTTGGTAACACCAAGTATTCTTAGATTTGGTCATTTAACATAATCCCAAGCTTCTTAGAGGCTTTGTTCATTTTTTAAAATTCTTTTTTCTTTGGCTTTGTTGGATTAATTTGAAAGCCTTGCTTTTGAGCACTGAAGTCTTTTCTTCTACTTGTTCAATTTTATTGCTAAGACTTTCCAGTGCAGTTTTTATTTCTGTAAATGTGTCCTTGATTTCCAGAAGTGGTGATTTTTTTAATGCTATCTATAGAGATTTTTTACTTTCATGTCCTGTATCATTTTTGTTTAAGTTGGACTTCACCTTTCTTGGTTCCTTTTTGTTTGACTTAATAATCAACCTTACAAATTCTTTTTCTGACAATTTATAGATTTCATCTTAGCTTGAATCCATTGCTAGTGAGCTAGTGTGATCTTTTGTGGGTGTTAAGAAAGCTTGTTTTGTCATATTAGAATTGTTTTTCTGGATTATTCTCATTTAGATGGATGATGTCAGAGGGACAATCTGGTACTCAAGGGCTGCTTTACAGATTTTTTTGTCCCATGGGAGTGCTGCTTTGATGTGGTGCTCTCCCTTTTCCCCTATGGATGAGGCTTCCTGAGAGCTGAACTGTAGTGACTGATATTTTTCTTCTGGATCTAGCAACCCAGCAGAGCTACTGGGCTCTGAGCTGGTACTGGGGACTGTCTACAAAGAGTGCTGTAATAGGATCTGTCTTCAGTTCTCTCAGCTGTAGATATCAGCACCTACTCTGGTGGAGGCAGCAGGGGAATGAAGTGGACTCTGTGATGGTTCTTGGTTGTATTTTCATTAAGTGTGATGGTTTTGTGTTAACTGGTCTCCAGCCAAGAGGAGGTGCTTTCAAGAACACATCAGCTGTGATTGTATAGGGAGGATACATGCTTGCCCTAGGGTTGCCTTTGGATAAGTATTCAGGTTTCTCAGGCATTGGGCAGGGTCACAGAGCTCCCAAGAGGTTATGTTCTTTGTCTTTGGTTACCAGGGTAGGTGGAGAAAGACCATCAGGTGGGGGCAGGATTATGCATGTCTGAGCTCAGACTCTCCTTGGGCAGGGTTTGTTGTGGCCACTGTGGGAGATGGGGGTGTGGTTCTCAGACCAATGGAGTTATATTCCCAGGGGGACTATGGCTGTCTCTGCTGCATCACACAGGTTGCCAAGGAAGGGGGTAAAGCCAGCAACCATAGGCCTTACCCATAACCAGAAAGACCAGAAACCCAGCGGCACTGAGTTTATTTCCAGGCAGCCCTTCAGCAGGGCTGAATACTTGTCCCAGGCTACAAGCCTCCCAGCTGAGAAAGCAAGCACATTCACAGTTCTTCAGCTGTCCCATGGAGCCTGCAGTGGCAATCTACCTCCTTCAAAGGTCTGTAGATTCTCTCAGCTTTCCTGGTATGTTCCTGTGGTAGTTCTTGGAGAAAAAGTTCACTATATGGGTCTCCACACACTGCTCTCTCCCTCCTAGTGGGAGCTGCAGGTTAGTCCTGCCTCTTATCCACCATTTTCCTCTTCTCTCCCAATCTACTGTGGTCAATGAAAGTCAAAGTCCACCCTAGATGCAAGTATTGGGAAAAAAAAAAAAAAAGGCATCATCTCCTCAAGGAAAGAGCTGTGAAGAGTTCATGAACATCTTTAATCCACTGCTTACATCATAAATACCATAAAGCAAAGCATTATTGAATGCCAGCATATGCCAGCTTATGCCTTATACGCAACATCTCAGCATTTATTATAATTCCATGAATGACCATGAATGAATATAAATGTCATTATTAGAGATGATGAAACTGTACTACATAAAAGGTTAAGTAACTTGCCAAAGGTCATACAGTCTGTGATGCTGAAGCAGATTCAGGTCCAATCAAACTATAAATCCCAATCTCTTGATCACCATACTTTATAAAACATACAGTAAGGCTATCATACAAGCTTTCTTTTGCTGTCGTAACACTTTGCCACAAACTTAGTGAATTAAAACAATACAAATGTATTATCTCACAGTACTGTAGGTCAGAAGTTTGAAGTGGCTTGGCTTGTTTCTCCATTTCAGGTTTTACAAAGACTAAATCAAGGCTGAGTTATTATCTCAGAAGCCTGGGAATAATCTATGGCAAGTTCATCCAGTTTGCTGGAAAAATTAAGTTCCTTGCAATCAAAGGCCTGAGGATTCATTCTCTTGTTGGCTGTCAGCTGGAGTCCACCCTTCGCTCCTGGAGGCCTATACCTCCCACTTATATATATAATACTATAAGATATAATATATATTATATATATAATACTATAAGATATAATACATATTATATATATAATACTATAAGATATAATACATATTATATATATCATATATATATTTATGTCTCCAACCCAGTAACTGTGCCTCAAATTCTTCTCACACTTAGAATCTGTAACCTTTTCTGCTGGAACTCTCCTGCCTCCTTTTCTGCCACACCTGTCTAACTGCAGTCAGAGAAGTTTCTCTGCCTTTAGGGGCTCATGTGAATAATTGGGAACACCCAGATAATCCAGGATAGCCTCTTTCTCTTAAAGTTCGTAATCCTTTCTCTTAAGGTTTGCAGGTTACGCCTGCACATTCCCTGTTACCTTCTAATGGAGTACATCATAGGATGCAGGGATTAGTATGTGGACATTTTTGTAGGCCGGGTGATTAGTAAGTATCCATGGAGGTAAAATTGAGTTGGATTTTAAGAGATATGTAAGGTATTACAAGGTCCTCCTTGTGTTGGGGAGGAAAAAGTATAAGCCTATGGGAGAAGCTGTCCAGAAAAGCAACAAGAATCACATACGTAGAGACACAGGAAAGTGTAGGACATTTGTGATAAGTGATGATGATTAGAATGATGAATTTGTGAGAACAATTAGAGGAATAGTATGTTAGAGTGCAGATAAGGTCAGCCAGTGGAGAGCCATAAGTGCCACATAGAGGAATTTGGGTTTTATTCTACAGGCTACAGGAAATCATTAGGTTTTTGAGTGAAAGACTGAAAAATTAAAATGATCCGCGGAAGTGAATTCAATCAGTGTACAGGAAAGATGGGAGTGAGGTGTGTGGAAGATAGCCAAGTAAATTATAATCAACCAGTTGCACAATAAGGTTGATAGAGAGGAAGGGATACTGGTGAGAGATTCCAGGAAGAAAGAAACAGCTGGAGTATGGCTTGATTGAAGGTTGCACATGAAAGAGAATAACTGTGATCTTGGAAAAAGAGGGGTCGGGAGGAATGGGGTAAAATCTGCTACAAAGAGGAAGCCTGAGTCAGGTAAAGCAGTAAATGCAATTCAGTCTAGAGAGAACAGCTCTTCCCTAAAAAGGAACAGCTGGGGTCTCCATCCTGCTCAGCCTTCAGGTGCCACCATCTTCCCACTTAAAGGTAAGAAATGGACTCCTCCACAAAGCAGGCTCCCCACTGGAATCCCCCTGACTTCAAAAGCCACATCTCCAGGCAGAGAAAAGCAGAGGCATTTTTTCCTTCTGAAAAGTTCCTTTTAATATTTGGAGTTATTTTCCAAACAGTGGTTTAATTAGTGTTTTTAATTTCTAAACTTAATGAAAAATTTATAGCTCCATGGTTGCTCTGAAACTTCTGTGTGATTGTGTGTTATTTTTTCGTTCTTCCTATTTTTTAATGCAAGATTTTTATAGACTCAAAATCTTCTGAACTTTGGGGACATCTCTGCATCTCAGAATTGTTATATAATAATAATAAAGTCCTCAACTATACGAAAGTTTGGATTAAGAGATCACCCTTTAAGACATTTCTTAAACATTCTTTGGCAGGCCTGAGATTTACAGGGGGCAATCATCAAAGCAGCCATGTAAATGGGGACATATTGACAACTTTCCCCCTTAAAGGCAGACACAAACAGGATTTATATGCTTCAATCACAGCTCCCTTGGGAACTCAACAAGGGACTTATTTTGTTTCTCTTTTAATAGCTTCTCTTGGGTACTTTATGGACCAGTTCTCTCATCTCAAGTGTCTGATCTCAAGACATAAATTAATTTTAGATGCACCTTTTATCCATCTTGTCTGCTAAGGCAATATTCACCATTTGTTTTGGTTGCCATGGAGATAATTGACTTCCTGCAGTGGCAGGAGTCTTGTTTGGGGTTTTTAAAGGGGTGTGGGTCCAGGGATTCTTTAATTTTCACATTGTGAGGAAAGCCATTTCATCAATGGAACATTTGTATACATCTCCCACTTATAATTGGAATGATATTTTTTATCACCTTGTGAAACTTCCCCTTTTATTTTTCATCACTTCCTTCTTTATAGTTTAACCTCTGCTCTCCAAGGTGTTGACTGAAACCACAGCAAAGGGCAAGCATTCTATTTATTACTATTTTGTAGAATGGTTGGACACAGCATCTCAGCAGAATACTATCTGAAAAAACAGCTGAAGAATCTGAAAAAAAAATGGTGGATTATAGAACCCTATTCAGGTAGAGGAAGAGGCTACATTTTATCAAGGCAAGAAACACTTTGAATACCAATTCATAAAATCCGTCTCCCAGTTATCAACTCAGGCTGCTGAAGATTGGGTCCCTCTGGAGTTTAGGTACCAGTTCTGATATTTACAAAGGTGATTGTTGGATTCTGCTATAAATTGTTAGAACAGGCAACCTGAAAGTCCATCTAAAGTACAATGAGAAAAATTAAGAAAGAAATGTCAGCTTTAAGAATATCCTTTTTAAGATATACAAATAAGCAAATAACAAAATAATAAATATGAGATTTTACACACATTCCCGCCTACCTTTTGAATTTTTACTACCAATACAGGTCATGAACATCTCCAAAACAAATTATCTGAAGACTTTTAATGGCATTTAAAAACCTAACTACCAGAAATACATCCTTTTTGTTGCATTTGAGTTTTGAGAATCATATGAGTTATGGTATTTCTGTACATATATTTTACAACACCAAAAAAATCTTATGCCACTTTTCCACAGGGCTAATATGTTTGCTAAAATAATTTTTTATTGTAGTTCAAAAGCTATTACCAAAAGAAAAAAATTAAATCAATGATCAGAATGAGAATTCTTAGGAGCAATAGTAGTGAACAAAACTCTAAGAACCTACTTCAGTTCTTTTAAGTGCACAGCACAAAATCAATTTGCAATGACCCTGAGAATCAGCCTTCTTCACCACATGACAACAAAAGAAATGGAGGATGAAAACAAAGTAAGTTCTTAAAAGTCTTTTTTGCCTTCTAAAGATTTAAGGGTATCTTTGAGCTATGAAACTTTTAAAGGCAGCTCTTTGAATGCTTATCAATATTGTTGTATATTCTTACAGTAATGGCTTTTAGGCTGACCCTAGAAGCTCACAATTCACTTTCTGATTCCTGTTTCATTCTTACTATTTGTTTATTTCATAGTGTTTTTTTGAAGATGCATTATGAACATAGCACTGTGCTAGGCAATGGAGGGAAAGAAAAATACTTGATGCAATCTAGACAGGCACCAACATCAGGATAACACAAAGCACATAATTGGATGTACATGTTCAGAAGACAACAAAATGCAAGGGAACACAAATTGGAGGGAACTGCTTCATTACATGCCTCCCACATGTTAGCTCATTTAACACTGACAATACCTCCAGTTCACCGACAAGAAAGCTACACTTTAAAAAGATGCTGATACAGGGCGGAGCCGGGATTTGACACTAGGAGTCTCTGATTCCTAACCTAAACACTAAACTACTAACCTGTAATGCTTCCCTAGTTTAAGTATTATAGTTTACTTCAATGATGACATTTTAGCTGGACCAGGCAGGATTTGAACATGTTTAAGAGGGAGACAGGCATTCCAGAGGAAGAAAAGGATACATGGAGGCTACCGCATGAGTCCCTGAGACAGGGAAAATAATAGCTAAGTCTTATATCTCTAAGGAGGAGAAGTCCTATTATCATTCCCACTGTATAAATCAGGAAAACGAGGCTCAGAGAGATCAAGTAACCAGCCTAAATGCGAGCAGCAGCTAGTAAATGGTAGAGCGAACCCAAGTGATCTGGCTCCGAAGCCTGTGTTCCTAACTTCTCCTGACCCCTGCAAGCACCACCCCTGCAGAGACTGCATATGAAATTCAGGAGCGATGGGTGGGGCAGGGCTAGACAATCAACACCTGACAAAGGTATCTTGGGGTCAGGCTGACAAGCGCTGCCAATTGTCTTCTCAGGCTTTGAAGAGCCATGTTTTGGGGTTTGTTTTTGTTTTTTTTAACAGGGATAAGCTAAGCTCGGCTTTGTGTTTTAGAAAGATAAGCCTGGAGCAAAGAGGAGCGTGGATTGGAAGGGATGAAAGCTGGAGCCACTTTTCTTTCAATAAAAATATATTTACAAGTAACCATCCACACACACGCACAAAACTCACACACATACACTACACATAAACACACATATGCCACGCATACCCCAAATATACACATGTGAATACATACAACTTACACACATAGACATCAAATATGCACTACATACATTCATATACCAGATACATACGCACATATACACACCACTCACACATACACCACACATACACATACCACATGCACTCACAGTCCCTATACATATACCACACGCGCATATGTATATGCGTACTCAAACATGCCACACAATGCCACACACACACACACATACATACTACATATAAACCACCCACATAACACTGCATACATACACTATACATACATACACACATACATATACTCACATACACATGCATTCCCTTGCCCGAATCATGAGGTAAATGAACTCAGAAACATAATGTTCACTAAGATTTCTTTATATCATTTATTTTCTGCCTCGCTGAACACAGACTAGACATTATCCAGAAACTTGAGCCTGCAGAAAGGAATGTTACACATCTTCATCTTCCACTTCTAATGACCCAACATTAGAAAGACTTTTTCTTTTCCAGATTCATTTGGATATTTCTGAGCTCAGTAAGCCTGCCAGGGGAGCTATCTTGAAAGCCTAAAAAGGGGCCTTCGGCAGCATTGTCCTCAACTCTGCAGATGCTGTCCTTGTCACTTATGCCTTAAATTAAGAAAAACAATACATTTTGCTTTCCCTGGTTTCATCTGATTTTCTATTTAGAAATGGTATGTTTAGTTAAGCCCGGACAATGTCAGTGTCCAGGCCGAGACAGTGACTCTCACCTACCAGAGGATACCACACAGCTCTACGTGGGCTTAATTCTGCATTTGCCTTTATACAAATGTCTAATTTTCTACTTTTACTTTTTTTGTATCATAAATACACAACTATAATATTCTCTATTTATAAGAATAATATGCCTGTATCTAAACAAAATGAAAACATTTATTCTTTAGTGAAAATAACTGCTACCTGGATGGTAAATTATGTTCACATTATGGTTCATCCTTGAAAATTATTTTTAAAGCGTCATGAAATTCTTGAAAGCAAAACAACATTTTTGAGCACACACAATTTAAGTTTCACTTAGGGACCGTGAAAAAATACATCCTTTAGAACACACATAGGGCATTTACAGGAAATGTGGTCCACGAGATACAGAGCCTCTGTTTGGTCTGAATGGAAGATCACATTTCATATTGTAAGGTCAAATTACATCAGTTTCTTTCCAGTAAAAAAAAAAAAAAAAAAAAAGCATCATATTAGAATGTTAATATCTTTAAAACCTCCGAGACTCGATATTGTGTTCTCTTGGGATAATTTACTGAAGATGAGACTGATGAGCTTCAGCAGCCGTTTGATACCCGGAGTTGTGCTTAGGAGAAAAAGATTTCCAGGATAAACCATTTGCAAGGAAAATTCAATCTAAGCTTCTTTATTTTCAGAACCTATGTTCAGGGTGGAAGAAAAAACCTCTAACATATACAAACACAGAGTTTTCAATCCTTGTAAGACTGGCTATTTTAAAGTGTTGGCATAATTTGGGACCTTGAATTTAGGACTTAATTCTTGACTATATGTTATAAAATAATTTCAGTAAAAAAAAAAAAAAAAAAAAAGTGATGTTTTTCCATTTCCTTTCCCTCATCCTTTATCCCACTCTCTCTGTTGCCTCTGTGTTATTGTGTTTACAGAATTGCATGCAAAATATATCCACTAAGCATTTACTGAGCCCCCACTCTGCTAGGTGCACAGGGAGACATAAAATCGTAGGAGATTTCATGCTTGCCTTCAGTGAGCCCGAAATGCAGCAGGAAAGGTAAGATACTTATGGGGATACCTAAAAAACAAAAGCACAGTTGTGAGGATGAACAGGATGGGGCAAACTACTTTAGGAACGCAGAGCTACAGTGGAGAATCACCAGACTGCAGGCGAAAGAAGGCATGTGCATAATTCCAACAGTGGGATATGAAATTCCCATTTCAGGGACATAAAGTTTAAGTGTGTTGAGGGACATTTTGGCTGCAGCAGCAGATGTTTGAGACCCTGTGTTAGAAATAGGAAGTGTTAATGACTACAGGTGGTTATCATACCAAAATGACAAACAACAACAACAACAACAACAACAACAAAAAACATAAAAACCAGAGTGGCTTCTGCCAGGTTTGTTGGCATATTTTCAAACTGAAGAAGGTTGCTCATAAATTATCTTTCAGGTTGATTTTCTTTTTCTCTATATGCTAATGAAATGCTTTAATGAACAGCTACACCTCCTCAGTGGAATTGGGAGTGAGTTATTTGTGAAAAACAGGTGAGGTTGTTGCTGAAGGACATACTGTGTTTCTGTTTGAGTGATACAGCAGTGGACTCATAGACCTCCCAGTAGGTTTTGGACAATCGTAGCAAGTATCAAAGAAAGAGGGTTGTGGTCACTGGGAAGTTTTCCAAGTGGAATTTTAAGGAGGACTTTGTTAGAGAGTCCTCAAGGCTCTTTCTGAACACTTGCACACATCCCTCCTTTTCCCATTGACACCCGCAACCTGAATTTTCTGCAGGGAATCACATCCATGTCTACAATGTGCAAGAATCAAAGTGGATCAGAGGCATCCTGCACTGCCCACACTTGTGGGGAAAGGCTCCGCTGTTAATATTTCTGCTGAAATCTGAGCAGCCTGGAGTCCTTAAGTTAAGTAAATACTGAATCGAACATGCCAGCCTACAAGGGAAAATAGCAGTCTCTGCCATTTGCAGAACACCTATCATGCTCAAGAGCCTTACATTCATTTTGTTCTCTAAATAATAATTATGTAGGGTTAGCTATTGTTGTTTCTTTTTCATAGGCCTCAAAAGTCTAAATAATCTGCCCAAGGCCACAGGCACAGCAAGACTTTTTTTTGATCCCAAAGCATCGCTCTACTTTGCTCTGGGATTGGAACTAGAACACGCAAGTAAACTGTAAATTTTGATTTCAGCAACATAAAAACATGGCCATCAACTAGGTAGTAACTATATATTGGGCTAATCCTAAAATAAACGAAAAACCTTTGGGAAGCCCAGAGCATACTATTCCAGGTTAGAAGAGACAAAGGAAGGGATCCAGCCTAGGACATCATAACCTCATACAAACAATAAGATGCCCAGCCCATAGGGGCCACTATTATGAAGTATTACTTGTTGTCTCCAGGGACAGTAATTTCACAGGCGTGAAAACCATCTCAGAACCTAAACATGGGGCTGATGATTCCTCCACTCATGCATAGTGCCTACTAAAGTATACTGGATGAAAATCTGAACCCAAGCATATTATAAATTCGGGGCTTTTCTCTATGAGTAGTTAATCTAAAATCAGAGATTTCAAGTAAAATATGGACATTCAAAATGCAGTGCCATCCTTTAGGAAATAAATGTTACTTATTCAAAAATTATTAAAATCCCATGGACTTGAAATGGGCTGACACAAAGGTATAGCGATGAATAGAAAGGAAAGATGAAAAGATCTATCCTAAAGAATAATAATCTTACTCTCCTACTACTTGCAACTTCGAATAAAATACATCTTAGATTAGGCGAATTTCCCGGGATCTTATACAGGACCCCTTTTCATTCCTTTTTTTCTTCCCCTTGCAGGGGTCTCTGTGGAGTGGCTGTGTTCAGAAGTAAGAGAGGTGTTGAGGATTATGTGGAATAAAATATGATGACAAAGAAGAGGAAGCAATTCATTCATTTCATGAATATCTGAGTATCGACGTTGTTTACTGCTGGGGAACATAAGCAAAAATGGTCAACAATCTGGCTCTGTGAAGCTCATATTTTGGTGAGAGGAAAAGCTGACAAAAAGATATAATATAGAATGTACGCTAACAATAAGGAGAAAAATACAATAGAGGGAGATAAAAAGTGTCTGGGAGTGCAATTTTAAATAAGGTGATCATTTAACATGGGAGCCCATGTCATCCATACAAAGTCTTCAAATGAGTGGAAATACCTCACCCTGGTAGAGTAGGCCTAATCAGTTGGTGCATTAGTTTCCTGGGGCTGCTGTCACACAGTACCGCAAACTGGCTCCTTCAAACAGCTATTTTATTGTCTCACAGCTCTGCAGACCAGAAGTTTGAAGTAAAAGTGTCAGCAGGGACTTTTGAGGACCTGTGGGAGATAATCAGTTGCATCTCCTTCTCCCAGCATCTCATGGTCTCAGGCTTTCCTTGACTTACAGTATTTTCCCTTTCTTCCCTCTGTGCATGTCTGTGTCTGTGTCCAAATTTCCCCTTTTCATAAGGTCCTGAGACATACCAAATTACACCACACCCAACCCATGACCTCATCTTAACGTGATCATTGTAAAGACTCTATTTCCAAATAAAGTCACATTCATAGGTACTGGAGATTAGGACTTCAACATCTTTGGGGTGGGGGGAGCATAATTCAATCCATAACAGTTGGTAAATAGGAAACACCAAAAAAAAAATGGTTTTTTTTAAGTCCTGACAATTTCACTTGGAGAGAGAAATCGTTAAAGGGGTTGATTGCTCTCATTAGAGAATGGTGGTGATGCCTGCTTCTATATTTAATAAAGGCTAATTTCAGCCCTACAAACATCCATAATGAATTATTTAATGCAAGCTGGCACAAATATACCTATTGAACACAGATGTTGTCATCCATTACCATTGGCTTTGGCTATAAAATAAGAAAGGAATTAGTAATCTCTTGGGAACCAGAGCAACAGAAAATTAGACAGGCCAAGGTGTCCGTAGCCCACCCAGAACAGCTCTGCATTCACTGGGCTGGTACCTGTGCTAGTAGCAGCACAGAATGCGCTCAGCTCCCTGGTTTCTTAATAACCATATTTTCTTTTCACAAAGGGTAGAAAATATTATCCAGCTAAATTTTTCCCTTTGCCAACAAGTTAGGGGTAATGTGCACCATGTGGATCAAGTCGATCACATAAATTAGGGCTTTAAAGCATAATATGTGAGCATTTCCCAACTGAACATTACTTTTCTGTATAAATTAAAAATGTCTAAAAGGGGGTTTATTAGAAGGAGACTATCAAAGCTTTTTATGAACATGCTTTCTCTTTTGATCTATATAAATTTCAAAAAGTGTTAGACATATCATGATTTCTAGCACAACTGGAATTTTAAATCTAAGAATCAGAAGAAAAAAATGCAAATAGGAAAGACATGATTTTGAAGCCATGTCTATTTTGCTGCAATTAGTCATTAAGCAGAGGAAATGAATTTCGGTAAAAAGCCTGCTTTATCTAGCACTTTATCAACCAGAAAGCTCCAGAAAAAAGCATTTCTGATATCTCCCAACACAAATCCTCAATCTATTAACCACAGGACTACAAGAAGGTTGTTATTTGCTTTCTCACTGGTTTGGGGAGGAGAAAGAAAATTACATCTTTGCATCAGTGAGCTTTTTCAAACAATGGTGATTTACATGTCAATCTCTTGATTATTAAATATTATCTATGTGATTTTCAACTGCATCCAATAGAAAAAAAATTTAAATCGCAGATAATATCTTCAAAACACTAACTAATTTGAATTTCTATAAAGCCTTAGAGAAGACCAAAGTCCTTTCAAGGTATGCTTGTGGATCACTGAGCCAGAACAGATCTGAAGTGGTCATTTATTTCTGAGCACTCTCTTCAAGCATGTCAATATTAAAATATCAAATATTGGGAGACTTTTTGGGTTCTGCTCTGAAAGAATCTTAATCCGCAAAGTTAATAGAGCTCCTGTGGACTTGAGAGATGACCAAATAGTATATAAAGTATTCATAAGGTGTCCAATTTGGTGGCCATGGCATGGAAAGTGGTAGAGGAATAATCCAAGCACCTTTCCTTGTCTGAATGTGAACTAGGAAAAGGTGAGGTTCCTCTCCTTTCGGAGGTTAGTCCATCAACTTACCAAGCCACAGAATATCTGAAAGATGCAAAGGCATATGTGTTGGTTTGCTTGTGTTGCCAAAACAAAATAGTACACACTGAGTGGCTTAAACAGCAGAATTTTATTTCTCACAGTTCTGGAGGCCGGAAGTTCAATATCAAGGTGCTAGCAGAGTTGGTTTCCTCTGAAGGCCATAAGGAAATGATCTTTTCCAGGCCTCTCCTCTTGGCTTGCAGATGGCCACCTTCTTGCTGTGTCCTCGCATGGTCTTGGTCTGTGCATGAGCATCCGTTATGTCTGTTTCCAATGTGTACCAGTGTTTCCTAATCTCTTCTTATAACAAGGACACCAGTCAGATTGGATAGAGTTTACCCTAATGCCCTCATTTTAACCCAATGACTTCTTTAAAGTCCCTGTCTCCAAACACAGTTACATTCTGTGGATTAGGGTGTTGACACAAGAACTAGAGGGGAGGGGAGGGGAGGACAATTCTGCCCATACCAGCAAGCAATGTGGGAACCATCGGTTGGGCTCAGTGGTAATGACTCTTCCATTCCTAAAGTTTTTCACATTCTTCCTGCTCAAAGGATGAATGGAGGCTTTGTCTTATTCAGCTGTGAAAGCTGCAACTCTGTTATTTGCCTGAATGGAGGAAAAAATAGCAAAACAACGTGGACTGCTAAGGTAGCCTAACCCCTCCTAAGGTTTCTGGTCTCGCCTTTCTACCCTGGGAATAGAGAGGAAATGACTACATACATCAATGCAGTGTGGATTATAAGTGTCAACACTTTAGAAATCTCAAGTTAGAACATGGGATCTACTAGCAGATTTCAAAGCCCTGCCTAATACAGAGTCTAGAACAATTAGGAGCTATCTGAGTAGTACATGTCTTGGTATATTGGCTGCCATCATACCCATTCTTGTTTGCACCTCTCATCAGTGACTCCTATAAGGGCAGGGATTTGCCACATGCACATGGTTTCCCCAGCTCCCAGCACGGTAGCAGACACACAGAAATCACTCAGAACCTGCAGAGGGAGCTTACCTTCTCCTTTAGACAAGCTCTAGAGTGGCTGGGCATGGTGACTCACCCGTGTAATCCCAGCACTTTGGGTGGCCAAGGCAGGAGGATCACGAGGTCAGGAAATTGAGACCATCCTGGCTAATACGGTGAAACCCCGTCTCTACTAAAAATACAAAAAAATTAGCCGGGCATGGTGGTGGGCACCTGTAGTCCCAGCTACCCGGGAGGCTGAGGCAGGAGAATCACTTGAGGCAGAGGTTGCGGTGAGCCGAGATTGCACCGCTGCACTCCAATCTGGGTGACAGAGTGAGACTCTGTCTCAAAAAAAAAAAAAAAAAAAAAAAAAGAGAAGTTCTAGAGCTAGAGCTAGCACAGTCATAGGTAAGATAAGTTGTAATTTCAAAAATTACTGCCTTTGGGTTTTCTGAGTAATGTGATTCAGAATTTTCTGCCCATTCTAGCTAAGAGAAGATGTTATCATAAATCATGGGTATTTCACTTTTTTTCTACCGCTGTATACAATCTAGTTACAATACTATTTTATGTAGCTGAAGGAGATAACTCTGAATATGAACAGCCTTCCCTTAATACCATTTACTTTTGGTTTGATTCACATGCAGCCCAATCAGGGAAGAGCCTTCACAAGATGGCATCTGTCAGCAACAGCACATGTACTGAAATCTTGGTGCTTTTTATATTTTCACATAGTGCAGAGTAATTTTTGTTTCCTCTAATCAAATATCTGACATTATCCATTGTATTATATTTCTCAATAAAGTGATCCAAACACAAAGTGTCCTCCTATATGGTGAATGAACAAGTGCTCATTTCCATTGTGTGACTGAAAGGAGATTGTGTCCAGGGGTATCTTTATTGTGGTCTGTGCAAATGTAAAGTCTGTCTACTTGCACGGTTCGATTTCCTAGTGCAAGGACTCCTCTATCCTCTCATGTGCCAAGATTCCCAGGAAGGAAGCATGTAACAATCATTAGAGATAGCGCCCAACTACAAGTGGAATCTCCATATCAGCATCCTCTAATACTGTTTTTTCTCTTCCTTCCCTCCCCAGCTTCCTGCAAGAAGAAGGAAGGTCATTCCTCTTTGTTAGAAGACTAAGGGTCCCTGACCTGATCTGTATAGCACCAGGGTGGAGAAAGTGGAATAAGCAGCAAAATGAAACACTGGATGCTGTTTTCAAAAATTTTGTCCTCATTCTTGCATTATAGATTATCTAAAGGGAAAATTTAACTCAACCAAAAAATTCGTTCAGCTCCATGAAGCTAAAGATGTTATAAACTGAGTCTTTCCTAAAGAGCACCAAACCTGAAATTTTTCCTGCTAGACAGGAACTAATCTTCAAGGATACCTGTCTATTGCTAGACATTAAGAAGGAAGGTGAACTCTGTTCTCTCTTCATAAAACACACTTTTGTCTTTCCCCCTCACTCCTCCACTGAACCCACTATGTTTACAAGTACAAGCTCTGACTCTGGAGATGGAAAATCTGATACTGTCAGCACAAGTGGAACAAAATGAAAAGAGAAAAAAATCTACACCCATCTGGACTTCCATATGCTCTGTAGCCCAGAGGCTAATATAATTCCTTGAATGTTGGTTATAAAGCAATGTGATATGGATGACTGCTATGCACTGAGCTTATTTAGACAAGTGTTCTTTCTACTCAATAAACCTTTGAAAGGATTAAAGTACAATCACTCCCAATTATCTTATCTGTTCTTCCCTTTCTGAGTTTTCACTATATCCTCCAACTGATCCCTGTTTCTACCCCATTCTGATTCCCCATCCATGGGACCAAGTGACAGTGTAGTGAGAAGACATGGCATTCAGGGAATATCGAAAAGTTTAATGTGACAAGAGTGTTGGCTGCATGGTCAGGCAGCGGCTGCTGAGAGATCTGCCTAAAGAGATAGGAGGCAGAGTGTGAATGGCCTTGCATGCTATGGTATGAATTTTACCTTCTGAGCATCAGGAAGCCTTGAGAATAACGTGATGGATTTTGTTTTAAAGAAATAATTCTGGTGACAGTATGAAAGTATGCACAAGAAGAAAAAAAGAAAAGTGGATGAGAGGGAGACTAATTTGGTGAGATTGCCAAGGTCTGGCAGAGAGGCGATGAAGGCCAGACTCCAGACTCCAGACTCCTAGAGGGGTGGAGAGCAAGGACCCAGTTCAATTTTGTGGTTAGATTTATATAATGGGAAAACTGACTCCCTTCACTTCGAGGAAACAATGCAAGAGAAAACTCCCTGAGAAATCCCGTTCTGGATTTTTGCAGCCCCTTCTATATGAGGAACAATATTAAGGAGACTTGGAATGTGCCTGTTGAAGATTACTCTTTTAAAAAGGTCTTAAAATTATACCCCTGACTTCTTTATCTTATAGTACAATAGTCTTTAATATTTTAATTTCTCATCTTTACATAAAGGTTGCTTCCCTATTATTTTAAAAAGCCATAGTTATCTGCATCCTAATGTATTCCTATATGCTGAACATAAAAATGCCCCAATTTTTTAACTTTATTTTCCTAATGATGCCTCAGATTTCTGCCTCTGAAAGCTCCAGTAACAGACTTGACCCCCAGCCCTTTAGTACATTTCATAATGAAATTAAAACTAAGTGGATTTCAATGATTGAGTTTATATGTTTCCCAGTCCTCTTGCATAGACATCCTTTAAAGTTGTAGACTGCACAATGGTCTTTGTGCTAGTTATGGGGGAAAAAAAAAAAAAAAAAAAGGAGGAGGGAGATTTTGCAAGATACTTTTTTCCCTAAAAATGTAGCTCTAATGTTAAAATCCAGTCAAAACTATCGTCATGTGCAAGAACTTAAAGGATCCATGCAGCATGAGGATTAACAAATGAACACTATCATCATAATTTACAAAGATTGCACTGTGCTAACAAAAACTCTCCATTGATCTGTGCTCAAGATAATTGTGTGTTCCACAGATTTTTACCTGTTAGAAAGGATGAGATAGCTCAGTGGAGCACTGTTTTGTAGGTCAGCAGGTTCAAGGTCATCCTTTAGAAGTGGCTTCAGAAGAGCCCCAAGGTGTGATGTGAATTAGATACGTGTACCGACCTCAGCACAGCTGGGTGCCCTCATGCTCTGGGACCCAAAGCCAGGGATACAGGAGAGTCAAGATGTTACGTATTTGAGATAGGTAGGAAGAGGAAACTGTGAAACTGTGAGACATGTGTGAAAGAATTAACAGTTCCTAAAGAGTGAGGGAAATAATCTAATATTCTCACTGAAGTTTCTTGGGAAGCTGGAACACAAATTTCCTTCACCAGAAAAGCAGATGCTTACGATTTCTGTTTTTCTCTTCGTTATGAAAATGATCACAGGTTAAAAGAGAACTGCATGTGTTGGGCCACAATTTGGAGCATGCATGCCGGTGTAATGGGAGAGACGGCATCAGAAGCCCTCACCTGTTTTCATGATGGGCTGCGCAGACAGACAAGCTCTTGGGAAGCAAACAAGCTTGTCAGCTCACTAAGGAAGCGGCAGACCAGCTATCACTCTATTGCACAACACTTAGTTTTTAATTTTATTCCAAAGACAGGAAAGCAGAAGACCAATACCACCTCTCATTTCTCTCAAGTAGCATAATAGAACTGAGATTCTCCTAGTCACAGAGAAAATGTAATCAGAGTAGCTGAAATAGGAGGAAAGAAAATATATCAGGGAGAAGTATATATATATACCAGCCGCTCACTCAGGGCCAGCTTTTCAATGGGCCTTCTTAATTGTGTCTGCAGTTTTTAACAGCAGCTTCCATTTTCACCAGTATGAACCCACATTTCAAAAGCAAATTGGATACCTGCATGAACAAGCAGGCAGTTAGGCAGCTAATTACTGTTTGCAATTCAATTACCTAATTACTGTGGGCAAGTGTAGGGTGTTTGTGCAAGCAAACAGTCCCACCCACAAATATTGCAGATTTGATTAAGAAGGCTTAGGTGCAAAGATCCATGTTCATTGCTAGTGCCTAATAGGCTCAATAATCTTCCCTCTGGGTCCAGGAAGGTCCTGGTTAAATACTTTTCTAGGATTGGAGTGGAGAAAGCCCTGCCTGAGCCAAACTCACGAGCCTCCCCCATGCCAGGCTGAAGGCTAATCTGGAACTTTGCCTTGCTACTAGAAGTGTGGTCTGTGGACCAGCAGCATGGGTTTCCTCTGGGAGTTTGTTTGGAAGGCAGAATCTTGGGCCCTACCCCAGACCTCTAAATTAGAATTTGCATCATGATAAGGTACCCAAGTGATTCATATGCACCTTCGTATTCAAATACAAGCCTGCTCAAGATAGAAGGCTGCTCTTGGTACCAACTTACACTAAGTAAGCTAAGTCCGTGTGGGGACTGCCCTTGGAAGCTGTCCTTGAAAATGAGAGCAAAGTTGGTATCCAAAAGATGACCACCAGTTACTCAGCCATAATGAGCAAACTGGATGCTTTAAAAGAAATCCCAGTCAACCCTTCAGGAACAAATCCTAAAATGTTACTACTCAAAGTACCCAGCGTGTGCCCTGAGAGAGAGCAGAGATGATGTGGCTGGGTACCTCCACAATCACATCTTTCACACATCATTCCAGGAACATTCTCCATCCATTTAGGATCTGTTTGATTTGTGATATTTATCTTCATCTGTGACTACATGTTCAGCATCAAATTATTCTGTGAATGTCCTCAACCAGAACTTTGAGTCCTATTAATCAGTTCAATCCGCCTCCACGGAATAACGGTATGCAAGGACTCTATTTTGTGGTCTCTGCCAATCTCTGCAGAGACAGACCACACTGATCCATTTACTCAAACATCACCAAGGGGATGGCTGGGCAGCCTTAGGGACAGGCATTATCTACTCCCAAATAGACTGCTTCAAGCACTTCATCAATCTTGTTCACTTTGCGTGGTGGCGGAACCTGAGAGCAGTGCCATGTTAGGCAAAATTGTGTCGTTTGTCTTCATGATGTAGAGGAAAAGTACTGTACAGGAAATGGGGCTCTGACCCCACCACTAACCAGCTATGTGACCTGGGGCAAGGCACTTAAGCCTCAATCTCCTCATCCCTAAAATGAGGGGACTGAATTGGACTCTTTCCTAATTCCCTTCCAGTTCCTACAATAATTTGTCATCATCCTTCCACACTTGGGCTCTTCGCTTCTAAGTCCATGTCCAGCAGCGAGGTACCTCCATAAAGTATATTTTTAGAACTTCTGATTTCAGGCAGTTCCCCAGTGTGGGACTTCTCAGCTCTCTCCTACCTACAGTTTTCTACTGTGAATCTCATCAGATTCAGAGCCTGCTTCAGCGAGCCATCCCTGCGGCAACCTTCCAGAAAGAAATGCCCTAAAGTACTAGCAGCTAATTTAAATGCATTAACCCTCCTGTGGAGTTTTTGGATTTGAATGGGAAAGTCTTTCCTTAGCACAGAGGACTCAATTTCGTTTTTTCTTTCTTTCAAGATGGAGTCTCACTCTGTCACCCAGGCTGTAGTGCAGTGGCATGATCTTAGCTCACTGCAACCCCTGCTTCCTGCGCTCCAGTGATTATCATGCTTCAGCCTCCCAAGTAGCTGGGACTACAGGTGCATGCCACCATGCCTGGCTAATTTTTGTATTTTTGGTAGAGATGGGGTTTCATCATGTTGGCCAGGATGGTCTCAAATTCCAGACCTCAAGTGATCCAACCGCCTCGGCCTCTTAAAATGCTGGGATTACAGGTGTGAGCCACCGTGCCCAGCCTCAATTTCTAATGATGAAATTTTAAGCTTGTTTTCCTAATGAGGGAACTATGGCATTTCTATAAATAGCCCACAAAGCACAATCCCACTCTTTTCATTTCAGCAACTGAGGCCCAGAGAGATTAACTCACTTGCCCAAGAAGATGCCGCTAGAATTAGAACTAATATTTCTCAAATCTCAACATTGCAAGCAGCTTCATCTTTTTTTATTCTTCTTATTATGAAGGCTGCTGCAGTTTGAGGTAAGTGCTGACCAATCAACATGATGATTAACTTTGTCTCCCAAAAAGAGGCAAGGGCAGACCAGATCTCAGACAGCGGATGGCTAGCACTTCAAGGTTTCTTCCATAAAGGAAAAGAGAAAGTATATTCCACAATAATGCTTTATAGCAGTTATCTAAACTAAAGTTAATGGGCTTTTTTTCCCTTTTCTTCTGAGACAAGGTTGGGCTCTGTTGCCCAGGCTGGAGTGCAGTGGCATGATCATGGCTCACTGTAGCCTCAGTCTCCCGGGCTCAAACAATCCTCACACCCCAACCTCCCAAGTAGCTGGACTACAGGCATGCACCACCATGACCAGCTCATTTTTGTATTTTTTGTAGGATGGGGTTTCATCATGTTGCCTGGGCTGGTCTAGAATTCCTAAGCTTGAGTGATCTGCCTGCCTCATCCTCCTAAAGTGCTGGGATTACAGGCGTGAGCCACCATGCCTGGCCAAAAGTAAATGGGCTCTTAAATGCAACAACCCAAAGGGGAAAGACAATATTGCTGAAAGCACAGAGTTTACTGCAAGGGAAGAAGGACCAAGAGATACTATAAAGGAGATGCAATAAAACCTCAGGAGATCTAACTCAGTTTCTCACTGGGGTCAACAAGTCTTTGCCTTTGACTCAGATTGAACTAGATGATCTCCAGTTTCTCTCATATTCTGAAAGTTATTTGAAAAACTATGATAGGTGGGAATAATGAATCAAACCTAAAACAAAGGAATAAATTAAAAGTCCAACATGTGGATTCATATAAACTGAACAAGAACAGGATGAGGTGAAGATAAGACTTAGCAACTGTATGATTAAATAACAATCACTGACTCCAATTAAAGTCTTATATGACTTGAAAGGGTTAATTTCAGTTCGAGCAGTATTTATATATGTTGACTTTAGCACAGAGCAAGGACAATTATAGTCCTGTCCTGTTTAGTTAGAACACACCTGGAGTGTTGCATTCCGTTTTGAAGCCATATTTAAGATGCATGTGGACAACGAGAAATATGCTCAGAAGAAAGTGACCAGAAGAGTGAAGGGGATTTTGAACCTTGCCATGTGAGGAATGATAGGATGTGGAAGTTTAACCTAAGAAAAAAGAAAAGCCCTCGAGTGACCTATGACTGTGTCATTTTTGGGAGCAGTTGGCACTATTCTGTGTAGTTTCAGAGAGCAGAGTCAGGGCCAGTGTGAAGGAGACGCACAGAGGAGAGACTTCTGAGCAGTTAGGGGCATCCAAAGGCAGAATGGGTGACCTCAGGAGGTCACTCACTAGAGCAGTTCAAGCCCTTCTGTTTGTTCTTCTTTGGAAAAGATCCAAGCATCAGATGAGTGGATGAACAAGGTGACTTTTCCTATTTCTTCTATGAAATGGAGAGAAAAGCTGGACAAAAAGAGAAGACAGAGATGAGCAAATGCCAGGTATTTATTACTGCTCTAAATGAAACCATTCCTGTCTCAGGAACAGCAATAAATCATTCATTTTCACAGGGGATATTTTTAGTATACGTTGCTAACATGCATAGAAGGCAGTTCTTCAGAATTACAACTATTGAGGCACTCTCAATGTCCCTGATACAACAAGGCTATCACCTATTCAATTTATTTTTTGCTAATGAGATACAAATATCTTATGTTTACAACTAGGAAATTCTTTTTTTTCTATACCTAATATGTAAATCCTTTCTCTGTGCCTTATTCAAGGCTATCGCATCTCATTAACAAATTTTATTTTTACCTGACCAGTAAACACACATCACATTAATGACAATTCTTATCACTAAACTTCATTAGGACATGTGGTATCTTCACTTTGTATTCATTGCTGGTGTCTTTGCTGCTGCTGGTGTAACTATAATTTATTAAGATGTGATTGTCTTTAGTGTGACCATCTGTGTTATTAATACAAAAGCAAAACAAAATCTGCTCCTTTTATTCTTACTTCTACTGTCTTGCCCCTCCAAAATCTAATCTTATTGTGACTTCCCTAAACAGTGTGAACAGTTTGCTGATTTTAAAAATCCCCATTTTGAAAGCTTTTGAAACTCATCTTTCATTTATAGACATGGGGAAAATCACTAAAACTCTGACAATGCACAACATAATCAAATGTGCAGATGTCCACAACTATTAATTAGCAAAGGTGCTGAGTTTATCAGAGAAAAATGTCCCTCAGTAGTTTGTATCACTATATTCTGTTTTGAAATTGTACTATATTACCCCCAACAAAAGTCTGAAGACACAGGGAAAAAAGATATATCAATCCATAAAGGAAGAGCTCTTTTTAATAATTAGAATAAGCTACTAAATCTTTTTCTACTGTTTGGGGAAAGGCAAAAAGGAAGCAGTGATTTTTGGACAGCTAAGGGACAAAATGAGGCCCCTGCACTCTTAGAGGTAAGGAAAAGAGCTGGTTAGGAAGTTGGAATGAGTACATAAGGGAGATGTGAAGACACCAGATGCTATTTTTACTTGACTTTTGGTTTTGCCCAGGTTATCGCGAACCTAACTGCCAAAGAAAAGAGTTAGGTCAGCTCATACCTGAGAAGGAAGTAGAAAGAACCTCAAATAAGAAAAGCCCTGGTCCATCCCAGACCAATGAGAATCTCTTTCCTTGTAAAGATCTCTGAAAAATCTGTTATGTCCCTCAACAGCTCTTTCCATAGCTGCCTGAGAAATATTTATTGATTGAATGACTGTTCCTAGGGAAGTCAGCCCATTCACTAACTTGCGATTTCAAACTCGTGTCTTCCAAGTGATCATTAGTATTTTTACCATGTATATCACCTGTTAGGAGCCTGGGGAGGCAGGCAGAAAGCCCACAACAAACAAGCCACATAACAAAGTTCATTCTCCTAAATCTCAGAAGCCAATGGCCTTCATTGGGACTCCTCCCACCAATCACAGGTCAGAGAAACAAGTCCTTAGTCCAGGTCAGACTGTTCTAACAGCCCAGCAGCAGAGAGAAGAGTCCTAGGTTACAAAGAGCATGTCCATCCCTGAACCTCTGAAGATATTATAAAAGCATTAACAAAAGTAACTGGCATTGCTCTATGCTCTACTGATGGGAGAAACAGGGACATTCTTATATTTTGTATTTCATTTGATTCTTAAGACCAACCCATGAGTTAGCAAGGATGATTATCATATCCACCAATTAGCAAATGAAGACATCAAGGCAAAATAAATTGAGACTTGCTTCACCGGTCAGTGTCATTCAACCCTGACCAGCCATTTAAAACCTTTAAGGTCATATGGATAGTAACAGAACTGGGATTACAATCCAAGTACTCAAAATGCTAATTTAATGTTCTTCAGCCAAGCCAATCACTCTCTTCTCAATATTATCCAATTCTCTTGAAAAAAGAAAAGCTATTAGTTCCACATTAGTTCCAGGAACTGTTCTAGGTTCTGATGAATCAGTCAAGTCCACAAGAAATTTAGATACTAGACAGGTAAGTAAATAATTATATTATTTGTACCGTGGATTATAATAAAGGTTCTTAAAAGATGCTATGGGAACACAGTAGAAAAAATTTCGTTCTGAAGATGTCAATGATAGTAATGTCTCAGCTAGTTCTCAAAACATGAGCAGGAGTTCTTCGAGTACAGAAAAGGCAAGAAATATCCTTGCAGAAAGAATAGGGCAAATCAAGTCACAGAAATATGGCAACTTAGAGACACTGAGTTGGGGCTGGGTTGTGGGGCAACTGGAGCTATGAAAGAGTCCTCTAAAAACAAATAAAGACTGTTATCAATAACCTATTAAGAGCAGAGCGCCAGGTTACAGACACCATTCTACTGGCATGCTGACTAGAAATGAGAACAGCAAGCCCCCTTTTTGCTTATTCTAACCTGTGTTCGCCCAAGCTGACAACACTGTTCACCTCCCCTTCTACACTATCCAGGAGACATCAAATGTAATTGAACATCCATAGCAAGTTCTATGTTTGCAGTGAATGGAGTCATTCATTCTGGCTACAGGATCTTCATTACAATTGCATGAAGCTTTCACTGTGGGCCATATTGTGAGAGCATACGCGGTGCTGGCACAAGGAGAACTGCCTGGTAGAGCCAGCTGCAAATGTCATGTCCAGCTTTTATGCACAAAGGAAATGAGAGCTTTAAAAAAAAAATATCCAACGCCCATTACATTGTGATTCATCTTCTTCCCATCAGCACCAGGATGTCTCAGATTACATTGTCTGGCTCTCGGGAAAGAGAACTAGGACAAGGTTGAGGGGAAGAGTTGCCACTGTGGAGTCAGGGCCTCTCCTCTGAGGCTCCAGCTGCAGATAGCCACGCTTCCTGCTGACAGTCGAGCCAAGGTCTTCCCGAACCATGGCTGAAAAAGCCTTTATAAAACAGAATGTGAACCCTGGAGCCTACAGCTCCTGGTGGGAGTCGAAGAAGGGAACAGTAGGAGCTGCCTGTAATTTTCTTTCTCTGTGGCAGCAGAACAAGGGAAAGAAGTGTCACAAACATGAGGGAGAGGAAATGAGAGATCTTTATGCTGAGCCACTAAATTCACTGGAGGCTGAAAACCACAAAAGTAAGTTCACATAAAACACCACTTGGCATTTCACCTGGTATGTTTGAGAACTTTGGGTGCAAGGATTTTTAAATTATAACTGTCTCATCTGTAGACAGGAAGAAATGATCTTGTCTGAAAACTTAGGACGAAGCTATGGGACCCTGAGTGCCTACATCTTTGAGGGTCTAATTAGAGAAGCAATTTATTATAGAGATTTGACGTTAGAAAATTGATGGAGCTGGTAAAACAGTGTCTGCAAGGCCGTTGTCTTTGCATTTGATGCTGGAGCTTGATGTCTCTGGGATCAAGGAATGGGTGGATGTAAATCAAGTAGGGAGAACAAGGATAAGCTCAAACCATGTCAGTTTCTCACTGTCTCCTGCAGGAGAAGATGGACTCTTCTTCACAGAGGTAAAATACACACCTGGGCCAGGAGTCAGAGAAGCTGAAAAAGGATGCAGGGGAAGGCACAGCAATTGCAGGTGTGGCTGCTGCCTTAAACACCAATGAGGTGAGCAAGCAGATATAAGGTATATGAGCCACAAAAGCACTTGGTGGCCCTGCCCCAATAGTCTAAGCATAAAAACAATATGACTGCTGCTAACGTTTGTGCCCCCAAACCTTGCACAAAAATGTATCCTGTGGCACAGCTTAATTAGAAACAGACAGATAAGGGGGTTCTAGGAAATGCAACACAGCCCTATCAGTTCAACATGTTACGAAGCCACCACATGCCTTCAGAATTAACTCATGACTTTAAATGGAAGGTAGATGGCATACAGATGTTATATTAGTTTCCAAGGGCTGCTATAGCAAAGTAACAAAAACTGGGTAGCCTAAAACAAAAGAAATGTATTCTCTTATAGCATTAGAGGCTAGAAATCCAAAATCAAAGCATCAGCAAGGGCATGCTTCCTCCAAAGGCCCTTCAGAGCCTAAGGAAGAGTCCTTCCTTGCCTCTTCAAGTTTCTGGTGGTTGCCAGCAATCCTTGGCATTCTGTGACTTGTGGCAGCCTGGTCCACTCTCTGCCACTCTCTTTATATGGCCTTCTCCCCTGTGACCCTGTGTGTCTTCCCCTCTCTTATAAGCGCACAAGTCATACTAGATTTAGAGCCCACACTAATTCTGTATGACCTCATCATAAGTTAATTAATTATATCTGCAAAGACACTATTTCTGAAGTCAGTCATATTCTGAGGTTCTATATGGACATGAATTTTGTGGGGGACAGAATTCAATCCAATACAAGTGTTATAAGGGAAAATCTAGAACAGAAAATGAACAAAAATCTTAGAACAGAGGGTTCAAGCAAAGAATGTGGGCACTTATAAAAGGAGCGGCTTTGTTCCAAATAACTATGTGTTCAGGAGTGTAGTTATGATATCAGTTAGACCCTAAATTTGTTGACATTAGGTACAGAAATATCTATAAGACTCAAAGGCATGCGTTTACTGTTTTCTCATTTATCTCATTTATTTTCTCATGCAGCATACCATGTTGTTATTCAAAAGAGAAAATATAGGCTGAGAGAGTGATTAAATAATATGCCCAAACTATGCCATCAGAAAGTCGGCCGAGCGCGGTGTCTCATGCCTGTAATCCCAGCACCCGGGGAAGCTGAGGCAGGTGGATCACATGAGCTCAGGAGTTCGAGACCAGCCTGATCAACATGGTAAAACCACGTCTCTACCAAAAAAATACAAAAATTAGCCAGCCATGGTGGTGCATGCCTGTAATCCCAGCTACTCTGCAGGTTGAGGCATGAGAATCGCTTGAATGCTGGAGGTGGTGGTTTCAGTGAGCCAAGATAATGCCACTGCACTCCAGCCTGGGCAACCCTGTCTCAAGGGGGCGGGGGGGGGGAAAGAAGAAGAAAGTGGTGGAGCAAGGAACTGAACTCAGGAGTGTTAGATTCCACAGGGCATGTCCTTTTATTACCCTTATCATGTAACAATATAACACTTGCTAAAGTGAGTGTTAGCAAACTTCTTCAGGCCATCTCTTACTTATCCTTCAATGCTTATATTAAGTCTTCTCTGAAGACTCCCCTAACTGCCCAGGACAAAGTGAATTCCTCTGACTTCCCATATTGAGATCACAATTCCACTTTTGTCCTCATTCCATTGTATTATGTTATCTATTTGTACATCTGTTTCCTGTCTTATGTGTAGCTACTGTATCTTGTCACTGCAGCAGCCCCAGTACCTAGCCCAGTGCCTGGAACATAATAGGAACTCAAACCTTGACTGATTAAAGTCCTCCAAAGAAGGTGCTTCATTTTATAAAAATTTCTAGAGATGTTATGTCTGTATCCTTCCCCCATATACTATTCTCTGACTTTAGAGAATCCAAACTCTTCTTTATACCAAATAAAATACTGCTACTTCAATGCAAATTCTTACTTTTCTCTTTTCTGAGGATGTATACAACTGGTTTTGAAAATTTCCAAAAAATATCAGGTAATTGTATGTGTCCATTTTTCTTTTCCTGGTTAAATAACTCAATTGATAATCTAACTATTTTTTTTTATTATTATTTTTTTTTTGAGACAGGGTTTTGCTCTGTCACCCAGGCTGGAGTGCAGTAGTGTGATCTGGGCTCACTGCAACCTCTGCCTCCCAGAAAAACGTGATTCTTGTGCCTCTGCTTCTCGAGTAGCTGGAACTACAGGTGCTAGCCATCATGCCCAGCTAATTTTTGTATTTGTCATAGAAACGGGGTTTCACCATGTTGGCCAGGCTGATCTCGAACTCCTGACCTCAAGTGATCCACGTGCCTCAGCCTCCCAAAGTGCTGGGATTACAGGCGTAAGCCACCACGCCCAGCAATTTTATGCTATTTTTTAAAACCCTGTTAACTGTACTAATGAACACACTTAAATGTTTATCATTTTATTTTTGGTTTCAGGTCATCCATAAACTAAAAAATCCACATGAACCCTAGCCATGCTTTCAATTCTATTTTTTCCCGTGCGTCTTCTCCATTTCCTGCTACCTTGTCTATAACTCTAGGAACCAGCATTTGCCTTCATTAGACTATCTCAGTACTCCAAGGAAACAGATCACCATGAAAACTATACCAAAGAGGAAAAACAGTCAAGGCAAGAGTAATTTGAGACCACCATCTGATTTGGGGCTCACTTACTCCCACGGGACTTTCAATAGTGAAGTTTTATTTCTGTTTTTCTAATAGTCTTTCATGTGCTCAGTCCTGTGTTATCCACAGTAGAGGCTACAACATCACAAAAGGCCAATGTATTTGAGTTCCATGGCCCGCTCTTGTTTCCTTAAATGCTTTAATCCATGCCCAGTGATGTCCTAGATTCTGGTTATTCAAAATGCAGTCCACAGACCAGCAGCAGCATTACCTAGGAGACTGTTCAAAATGCAGAATCTCTGGCCCGTCCTTAGACTTAGTGTCGCAGAATCCATATTATGACAAGTCTTATGGCTAATTCACATGTACATTAATTTTTGAGATGCACATCTCCAGATAATTGGAAACAGCTGTGAGACAGAGGAAATAGCCTTGGATTGGCATCAGAAGACCTAGGCTGGTTCTGTTCTATTTCTACTTGAGTGACCTTTGGAAAATCACTTTGCATTTCTGACCCTCAATTCCCTCAACAGTATATGAAAAGTGTAAAGTGATCCAAGAGTCACTTGCATCACATTCTTCAGTCCTACCCTGTAATTACTGAATCAGAATTTCTCAGAGGTTTACATTTTTAACAAGCTTCCCAGGTGATGCTTAGGCACATTTTCATTTGAATCACTATAGTCAATAAATGTAAGGAACAGTCTTTTCTATGTCAATATCAGTGCTAGTGATGTGTGCATCAGTTCCAGTAATGCCAAAAAGAGGAGCAGTAATTGGAATAATCTCTAAGTTGACATCTGTATTATACTTTGTCTTCTCTCTTTAACCTCCATCATAGATGAAGAAGTTATAGCCTTTCCTTAAACTGAATCATAACAAGAGGATTGCTTTATAGGAGAACTACCAAGACTGGCAATCATTCTAAACTATTCATCCAAAACAAAGGAGCATGGTGCCTAGTGGGTTATTGTACTATCAGTGGCTATTCATTGCTCTTCTGATTTGTCTAAGAATATCAAAAAGGTTTCCAAGGAGATGTGGCTTTCCACTTCTCCTTCACAAGATGTTTCTACACCTGGCAGTTAAATGAAATGCTGAAAACCAAATGCTTTCTTCTTACTGCTGTGCAAGCTTTCTAGATCAAAGAAATCCCTTCAGCAGTCCTATAAAATTAAGTTAGGGAGCAAAATGATGGAATTCAACATTTAGTGAGCCTCTCCTCATGCTGGTCACTGTTCTAGTTATTCTATTGCTACTGATTCAGAAAGTTTCCACTGCAGTTCTAGCAGGCAAAGTTTATTTGTTGCATTTTCCAGATGATGATGAGAATTACTGTTAGACACATTACTTACTGTTTTATGCGTAGGTTTTATTCTGGGGTCCATTTTGCTCATTAGAGTCTCAAAAAAAAAATAAACAAAAACCCTAAAAACTAATACACTAAGAGTACCTAAGTTACAATTCACTTACCATTGAATCTCATTTATTATTCTTAACCTTATAGTATTGCGCAACTTAATTCATGAAATATTATTTAGTGTTTGTTTTGCTATTTTGGCTATTGATATGTAGGGTAAGGGAAGACTACATATTACTAAATGATAATAGCCTGGGAAGACTGTCTCACATTTTTCATAGGCTATTAATAATAAGGTGAGTACAAATAAATGTGTTCATATCATGTGAGATGGAATAAAAAAATATGCTGTTAGGAAAGAGCCTGCAGAGTTTCCAAAGAAGGAAGCACTGGTGTCTGGCTGAAGGGACAGGCAAGGTATAGGAAAGAATCTCATTGTGTTATGATGGAAAGTTGAGAACTGCAGGAGAAAGCTCACATAAGCAAAGGTAGGGAGGTCGGGAAGTTCAGGGTCTATTCAAACAAACAGTTAAGCCCCATTTGGTTGGTTTTGGTTGGTTGTGGCCAAAGAAATACGCAGGAGAAACCTGCAAAGGGGAGATGATATTATGGAGAGCCTTGAATGTGAAGCCGGGAAGCATGTCATATGTTCAGAAAGTTTGGGAACTAAAGAGTGTTTAGTTAGAGCTGCACTTTAAACTCACTCTAGCAGCACCATGTAGGGTGTTTGGAAGAGAAAAAGAGTCTGTGGACAGGGAAGAGAACAATAGTCAAACCATTTTTTCCTTTTCAGTGGAAAGGGTTCCCCACTTAGGGCTTGAATATTCAGAATTATGGAGATTAACCATAGCTGTGACTGGTATGAGAGTTTGGGCTGGAGAAAGTGTTATAAGTAAATCTACCTTGTCACCTCGAAAACCAAGACAATAGATTGATTTACACTACTATTTCCATGCAGCCAAAAATATCACTATGGCAATCACCAAAAAGTCAATTCAAAGATGGGACAGTAAAGATTATATGGACTTATGCCCTTCCCCCTGTTGCTAATGTCCCCCAACCACCTCTCATACAACCTATTCCCCCCCCCACTCCACATTCACAAAAAAGAGTACCATCCTAAAATATGTATACTATCTATATGGAGTCCAACAAAATGGGTAAAATCTTTGGGAGGATCCACTATTATTAATTTTGTTCTGTGTATAATTTGTGCTATTGGTTTATTGTTCATGTGTAAAATTGGAAAAAATATTCTTCAATCCAATTGTGATCAGTGCCAAGTTATGATTGCTATGGTTCATTTAAATTAGAGAAAAGGGGGAGATGTAGGGAGACACCCTGAAACTATCGCTATGGAATAAAAGATGAAATACTCCTGATTATTGTAAGTACGAAGTTGCATGCAGGATTGTGTAAAGACAATGCCAGGTTGGACTGCCCGAATGAGCCAATAGTGCATGATGTGCTTTCCCCTGCAGAGAGCCTATGAACGAACGTGCAGTCAGGGAGATTTCACATCACCAAGATTCCTATCCCAGAAAAGCAGATGTTCATAGATCTGGGAATGGAATGTAACCCTTGTGGAGAGCCTGTAAATGGACACGAGGGGCGCCTGTTCATATGGATAAGATAGGGCTATAAATGCCCTCATCTTGCCACGGCTCTTCTAGGCCTCTTTAGGGTTAACGCATACTCACTTATGAGAATTTCTGGTCTAACCGGTTGTCTAGCTTCATGTCCTGTTTCTGTGGATTGTTTGTAACCAGCTTTTGCTGCGACTCTTACTGCTGATGAATATCTTGCTAATCATAGGTTATGGAAAGACTGTTTCTGTTT
The DNA here is from genome assembly GCF_003255815.1 of Theropithecus gelada. NCBI lineage: Eukaryota > Metazoa > Chordata > Mammalia > Primates > Cercopithecidae > Theropithecus > Theropithecus gelada. Next base: position 90,264,865 of record NC_037685.1, read on the forward strand.
TAAGGCTCTGTTAGAAATTACTGATGCACACACTATATTGTAAATTCTTCACTCTGTATACTGTACTTCTGCATACAGATGTTATATTAAAAGAATTACTTCATCCCCATGTGACCATCTCCCCTCATAGTCAAATGACCATAAATCCCTCACTAACCTACCCCCGCCGTTACTAAACTTAATAATAAATGCTGGTGTATCCAGTGCATTGGCGGCATCGCGGGACCAGAAGGCAGTGAACCCCCTGGGCCTAGCTTTCACTATCTTGTGTGTGTCTATTATTTCTCGACCTGCCGATCCACTTGGGAACAAAGAAAGAGCCCCATTGCATTGTGCGCTGCTGGCCAGATCCCACAATAAGTCAAACCAAAGACCCTGAACAAGTGCAAGTGGAAAGGGGCAGTTACCGTGAGAAACATCCCTGGAGCAGAATGTATGCACCTTGCCAGGACACTGAGCAACAGCAGGAAGGAGGGAAGCACTCATATCAAGAAGGAATGCAGAGAGGAAGCCACCTGTGGCCCCTGATGTCACCCCAAACCGCATTTATACTCCAGCTTGGTTCCATTTCCTTAACCTCTCTAAATCTGTAAACTTATTTGTAACACAGGAAGAATAATCTTACAGGGCTGTTTTGAGATGTGACTGAGCAAACTTGTAAAATGCCTCATTCAGAGTGCTCCTGATACCTTGACTTCCTCCTCCTCCTAAGTCCTCTTACTCAAATTGTGGTGGATGGATCAGCAGTGGCATCATGACCTGGAAACATGTTGGAAATGTGGATTCCCAGTCCCCACCCCAGACCCACTGAATCTGAATCTTCATTTGGATATTATCCCCCCAAATTTCTACACATTAAAACTTGAAAAGTATTACCCTATGTAATCATTCTAGAATGTTCCTCATCCAGGTCCCCGGGCTTCTCCCTGACTTCTAGCCTTAACGCTACCTTTCCTTACCCCACTTCTCACCCTCAAGAAAAAAAGAAAGAGAGAGGAAAAAATGAAGGGAAAATATGAAGAGAAAAAAATGTAGTACAGCCTGGAAGAATGCCTTATGAGTATAATATAGAAAAACTAATTTTTTCTTTCAGTAAAATTGTCACAAGAAGGCATTTTTAAAATAGTTCTAAAATGTGAGTTACAGAAATGTTTGAAGAAAAATGATTTCCAAAGACACATTTAGTTGGCAGTTTCTTTGCTATGTTTGTGGGAGGTGGGGATAGCTCATTATTTTATCAGCACACCCATAGTCAAGCTTTTAAAATGATGGATAAAAGGAAAATGCAGTGCTCTAGTGACAGTAGTAATCCAATTTTATAAGGCAACAATCAGGACCTGTGGCTGAGAGAGAAGAACCTTTGATTTTGTGGATTAAGGATCAAACCCGGTTCTGAATGCCTTTGCATTTGGCCACCATTCAAACCAAAGCTTTTAGGCTCTTGACATTATGAAGCAACAACATAGTCACAGATCAAAGGATGGAGAATTCTCTGCATGTCGAGGTTAGCTTGGCCTCTGCCAACACAGGTATTCTCTGCATAACACCAGCAAGCACAGCATAGAGAAACTACTAAGTTGGTGAGCTGGCGGCTCAAGGCAGCAAAAACAGACATTCTGATTCCAAGCACAGAGAGGACAGCAGGATGATCTCTAAGGCCTATGCCTGTGAAGGGGCATTCATAAGGAAGGGAGAGCCACAAAACAAACAGCCCTGGATCAACACCTCAAAAGTTTATCCAACATAGACCTAGGTCTACCCACAACAGTCCTCAAAATACGTTTCAAAATCTTGCTGGGAATATCCTACTGAATCTACTAACCATGATAAGAATCAGCAACTGACAGAATATCCTCTGATTTTATTTCAGTATAAATAAGTGAGAAATATGTAGATTAAAAAGTATATGCAGTTGATTGAATAGTACAAGTAACATAATTTTAGATTATTAGCTATAGCACCACTGTAACAGAGAATAAATAATAAGAATGGTGACAGTCTTAATAACTTCCCAGTGATACAGATAGGAGACAAGGAAATACTGGGTAGAAGAGGGAAGTTCTCCGTTAAAGACCCTACCTTCAGTCCTAGAAACACATGACCCTAGATGGGAATAGGCATTCCTGTTTTCATGCCCAAATGTTGCCTTTTGGTTTACCATGCCCCCCCATTCTAAACCCATACAAACCCCAAACTCCAGTCTGCACAAGCAGATGAGCAGACAAGCAGAGAAGCAGGAGAGCAGTAGAGAAGGAGAGAAGAGAAGGAGCATCTGAATGTCAAGAGGAGTTCGGCTGGGGATGTCAAAGAAAAAACTTATGGCTGGATGGCCAAACTCCAGGGAAGATCAACTTCTCACTCCACCTGCCTTTCAGCTTCCCATCCATCCCACTGAGAGCCACCTCCAGCACTCAATAAAATCCTCACATTCATCCTTCAAGTCCATGTGTGACCTGATTCTTCCTGGACACCTGGACAAGGACCCAGGTACCAAGAGGGCACTGAGCTGGTTAACACTTAAGCTGTCCATGGATGGCATGGCTAAAATAGCACTGTAACACATGCCCACTTGGGCTTCAGGAGGCGCAGGCTCCCACCCCTAGATGCTCCTGTGGGGCCGGAACCCAGGGGTGCTCACTCCAGTTCCTACACGTGCCTGTCCACATGCTCCCCGTCCTGTAGGGGGTTTGAGCACCAACAGCAGCTGAACAGAGGAGCCACACCCCTGTCTCACATCCTCTGCAAGGGGGGTAAGGGAACTCTCCCATTTTACCAGTGAGTTCTTGAGTGAGTTACAAGCTACATTTTAAGTGCCCATAATGTTGTCAATGATGATAATATAATAACTAATTTCCATTTATTGAGTAATTACTCTCTATGAGAGATTGTTATTACAAAATTTTGCCATAAGGGTGGTATATAAAATTTCCATCCTACAGATGATGAAACAGAGGCACAGAGAGGTTAAGTATCTTATCTGAAAATTGATAGGTGATAAAAGATGAACCTAGCCATCATATTTATATCTTTCAAACCACAAAGTCCTTTTCACTAATTAACGCTGCCTCTGCTAAGTCATCCTGCCTAACTGCATCTCAGCCTTCTCATTTGTAAAATAAAGACGTTAGCTGGATCATCTCCCATGTCCTTTCTAGCCCTGATAATCTTTGATTCTCTGTGAGCTTAGGTTAGTTGTATAGAGTAATGTGATGATACATGTTACGTGTCAATTTGGCTAAGCTAAACTATGGTGCCCAGTTATTTAGTCAAATAGTAGTCTAGATGACGTGATCAAGGTATTTCTTTTTTTTTTTTTTTTTTTTGAGACAGAGTCTTGCAGTGTCACCCAGGCTGGAGTGCAGTGGCGCAATCTCGGCTCACTGCAACCTCCACCTCCCGGGTTGAAGCCATTCTCCTGCCTCAGCCTCCAGAGTAGCTGGGACTACAAGTGTCTGCCACCACACCTGGCTAATTTTTTGTATTTTTTTAGTAGAGATGGGGTTTCACCGTGTTAGCCAGGATGGTCTCGATCTCCTGACCTCGTGATCCACCCACCTTGGCCTCCCAAAGTGCTGGGATTACAAGCATGAGCCACCGCACCCGGCTGTGATAAAGATATTTGTTAGATGTGATTCACATTTATATTCAGTTGACCTTAAGTAAAGGAGAATATCCTTGTTAATATGGGTGGGCCTCAGTCAGTCAAAGGACTTAAGAGCAAAAACTGAGGTTTCACAGAGAAAAAGCAATTTTGCCTCAGCTCTTAACTGAGATTCCAGTATGCCAACCCTACAGATGTTAGACTTACCAGCAGCAATTCCTTTAAATGTAGATATATATACATACTATTTGTTCTGTTTCTCCAGAGAACCCTGACTGATATAAGTATGAAGTGAAGTAAAATCATTTATAGATTTTGAATATGGTGAATATGGTGTTTTGCAATCATTAGGCCTATATCAGAGCACTAAACACAATCAAAAGGAGGTATATTGAAGCAACCTCATTAAGATGGTGGAATAGGAAGACCCAGAGCCTCCTTTTTCCCATAAAAACACTTATTCCACAATATCTGACAAATTTTCTCTATGTAAAATCCAGAAATGAGCTAAGAGGCTCTTGCAACCCAGGTGAGTGTTAAACCAGCCCATATTGAAGGAAGAACTAAAAATGGTGGCATTATCTCACTATAGTTCCTCCCCTTTGCATGGTGAAACTCCTATCTCCTGGCTTCTTCCTGGGGAGAGAAACAAAAGGCTGAACCATATATCCAATGTTGTGACTTTTGTCAGGGGACTTCAGAAGAGCCCAGTTTTGGTTTTGCCTGTCTGGAAGCGCTGATGAAACCCAGCATGTTCTAGATGCCTGGGAAACACTGATAACAAAAGAGCTGTGTGGTGAGCTGCTGCCCCAGAAAACCCACAGTATAGCAGACAGAGGTTGATACAGATCTGTGACCTCTCCTTTAGGGAGAAAGAGAAGAGTGAAACATAAGTCTCATGTTCCAGTTTTTCATGGGGCTACCCAAGGGACTGGCTTCTATCTAGCCTGCCTTGGGGTACTATCTAGCCTGCCTTGAGGTACCAACATAGTCTTGATGCCACTGAGGACAAGAAAGAGTGAGGAGGCATGTTTCAGTTTCAAAGAACACGTGCTACAGCAGACAGTTATCAGAGGAAGCCAGAAAATATGAGCTTCTGAAAAAAAGAAGGAAGAAAGAAGAAGAAAGAAGAAGACAAAGGAGTAGAAAAAGAAGAAACAACCAGCTGATCTCTCTAATTGGGAATCTACACGTACAAGTTCAGAGAAGACAAAAATGCAAAAAGAGATTTGAGAAGGTCCCAAAATCTCTAGCTAGGCTGATTGGTGAAGGTTGTTTCCTTTATGAAGCCAGTCCATAAAGACTGGAAGAGTTGCTATTTTTCAAATGTGGGATAACCACACAAAGTTATGAAACCAATGAAGAAACAAGGTGAAAAGTCCCAATTAAAGGAACAAAATAAATCTCCAGACACCAACCCTAAAGAAGTGGAGATATATAAATTACCTGACAGGAATTCAAAATAACTGTCAATAAAATGTTCAATAAGATAAAAAAGACACATAAACAAAATGAGAATTTCAACAAAAATATACATTTTTTAAAGAGAGAAGCAAATAGAAAACTTGCAGCAGAAGAATGCAGTTACTGAAGAGAAAAATGTACTAGAAGAGTTCAACAGCAGTCTTGATCAGGTACAAAAAAAATCAGTAAACTAAAAGACAGGTGATTTGAAATTATTCAGTCAGAGATTCAAAAAGAAAAAAGAATGACAAAGATTAAAAAGCCTAAGGAACTTATGGGATACCACCAAGCAGACCAACGAATACATTATAGGAGTTCCATAAGGAGAACAGAGAGAGATAAAGGAGCAGAAAACTTATGTAAAGAAATAATGGTTGGGAACTTCCTGAATCTGGGGAAGGAAATGGACATCCAGGTTTAAACATTCCGATGAATTTCAAATAAGATGAATTCAAAGAAGTTAACACTGAGATACCTTATAATCAAATCGTCCAAATTCAGAAACAGAGAGAATTTCAAAAGCAGAAAGAGAAAAACAACTCATCACACAAAAATACACTCCATGAGACTTTCAGCAGATTTTTCAGCAAAAACATCATAGGCCAGAAGGAAGTAGGGTTATATATTCAAAGTGCGGAAAGAAAACAAACTGACAATAAAATACACTATATACTGCAAAACTGTCCTTCAAAAATGGAGAGATGAAGACTTTCCCAGATAAGCAAAAGTTGTGGAAGTTCATCACCACGAGACTTGCCTAATAAGAAACACTGCAGGGAATTCTTCAAATTTAAAAAAAAGATGCTAAACAACAACACAAATGTATATGAAAATATAAAGCATGCTGGTAAAGGCCAATATATAAACAAATATTGAATGCTGTAATACTGTAATAGTGGTGCATAAATGACTTTTGATTCTGGTGGAAGTTATAAGACAAAAGTATAAAAAATAACTATAACTATTAAAATATGCTAATGGGGACACAATATAAAAAAATTTGTTATATCAATATCACAAGTTTGGGGGTAAAGAGTGAAGTGCAGAGTTTTTGTATGTGATTAAACTTAATTTGTATCAGCTTTAACTAGATCATTGTAACTATGTTTTATGTAAGCCCTATGGTAACCACACAGAAAATACCTAGAAAAATACAGAAAATAAAATGAAAAACGTTATTACAAAAATATCAACAAAACACAAAATATTGTAAGAGAGGAAAAGAAGGACAAAAGAGCTATCAGACACACACAAAGTAATAAAATGCGGTAGTATGTCTTTCTTTATAATTACTTCACATGTAAATGCATCAAATTCCCCAATCAGAAAACATAAGGTGGCTTAATGAATAAAAATTAAACAAGATCCAACTATATGCTGTCTACAAAATACTCACTTTAGATTTAAAGACACAAATAGGCTGAAAGTAAAAGGATTTTTAAAACATTTTTTAAAAGGATATTTCATGCGAATTCTAACCAAAAGAGAGCACAGCTGGCCATATTTATCTAGGCAAAATATACTGTAAGTTGAAAACTGTCACAAGAGACAAAGACATTATATAATGGCAAATTGTCAATTTACCAGGAAAATTTAAAAAAATTATAAATATGTAATGCAGCCAACATTACAGCACCTAAAATATGAAGCAAACATTGACATAATTGAAGGGAGAAATATACAACAACACAATAATAGGAGATGTCAATACCCCAATTTAGATAACAAATAGAACATCAAAACAGAAAAATCAATAAAGAAACACAGGACTTGAATAACACTAAGGAACAAATTGACCAAACATACATATACAGAACATTTTGCCCAACAGCAGCAGAATACACATCCTTCTCAAGCACACACAGAACATTCTCCAAGACAGAATCACACATTAGGTCCAGAAAGAAGTTTTAACAAATGTAAGAACACTGAAATCATACTAAGTTTATTTTCCCGTCACAATGTAATGAAACTAGAAATCAAAAGCCGAAGTAAAACTGGAAAATTCACAAATATGTGGAAGTTAAACAACGCACTATTGAACAACCCACAGGTCGAAGAACAAAGTCAAAGGGGAAATTAGGAAATATCAAACAAATGAAAATGGAAACAGCATTCCCAACACTTATGAGATGCAGCTAAAGCAAGACTAAGAGGGAAGTGTATAATAAATGCCTACACTAGAAATGAAGAAATAATTCAAATGAACAACATAATTCTATATCTCAAAGAAATAAAAAAAGAAAAACAAGCTAAGCACAAAGTTATCAATGGAAGAAAACAATAAAGATCAGTGCAGAAATAAATAAAATAACAATAGAAACATAATAGAAAAAAAATCAATAAAACTAAGAGTTGTTTTTTGAAAAGACCAACAAAAGCAAGACAAACTTAAAGAGATTACCCAAATAAAATCAGAAGCAAAAAAGGGGACATAACAACTGATACCACGGACATCATTACAGACTATTACAAACAACTATAGTCTAACAAATGGATAAATTCCTGGACACATACAACTTACCAAGATTGAATCATGAAGAAACAGAAACCCTCAATAAACCAATAATGAATAATGAGATTAAAGCCTTAATAATAAGTTGCTCGTCAAAGAAAAGCCCCGGTGGCTTTGCTGTTGAATTCTCCCAAACATGTAAAGAACTAATACCGATTCTACTCACAGCCTTCAAAAACATTAAAGAGAAGGAACACTCTCAAACTCAATTTATGAGGCCAGCATTACTCAGATAAAGACATTACAAGAAAATAAAACTACAGGCCAATACTCTGATAAATGTTTATGCAAAAATCCTCCACAAAACACCAGCAAACAGAATTCAACAGCACATTAAAGGCATCATATGCCATGACCAACTGGGATTTATTCCAAGGATGCAAGGATGATTCAACTTACACAGATCAATAAATGTGATACATCATAGCAACAGAATGAAGGACGAAAACCATATAATCATCTCAATAGACTCAGAAAAAGCACTGATAAAATTCCATATTCCTTCATGAAAAAAGCTCTCAACAAATTAGCCATAGAAGGAATATATTTCAACATAATGAAGACCATATATGACAAACCGTCAGTTAACATCATACTCAATGGTGAAAAACTGAAATTTTTCCCTCTACGATTAAGAACACAGCCAGGATAAGAAGAACACAGCCAGGATAAGAAGAACACAGCCAGGATTCCTACTCTTGCTACTTCTTTTTAACAGAATTTGGCTAGTACTGGAAGTCCTAGCCAGAGCAATTAGGCAAAAGAGAGAAAAGGCAACCAAATCCAAAAGGAAGAAGTAAAATTATCTCTGTTTACAGATGACATGATCTTATATATAGAAAATGCTAAGGATCCCACAAAATCTATTAAATAAATTAATTCATTAAGATTGTGGCTGGGCGCGGTGGCTCATGCCTGTAATCCCAGCACTTTGGGAGGCCGAGACAGGCGGATCAGGAAGTCAGGAAATGGAGACCATCCTGGCTAACACAAGGTGAAACCCTGTCTCTACTAAAAATACAAAAAAATTAGCTGGGCGTAGTGGCAGGCGCCTGTAGTCCCAGCTACTCGGGGGCTGGGACAGGAGAATGGCGTGAACTCGGGAGGCGGAGCTAGGAGTGAGCCGGAGCTAGGAGTGAGTCGAGATCCCGCTACTGCACTCCAGCCTGGGTGACTAAGCGAGACTCTGTCTCCAAAAAAAAAAAAAAAAAAAAATGCAAGATTCGAAATCAACAGCTATGTTACTATATACTAACAATGTCCAACTCGAAAAGGAAATTAAGAAAACAATACTGTTTATAAAAGCATCAGAGAATAAAATATTTAGAAAGAAGCTTAACGAAGGACAGAAAAAAACCTATATACTGAAAACTACAAAACATTGCTGAAAGAACTTAAAAAGATACAAATAAATTGGAAGACATCCCGTGTTCATGGGTTAAGAGACAATATTGTTAAAATGTCCATACTACCCAAAGCTATCTGCAGATTCAGTGCAATGTGTATCAAAATCCCACTGGTACTTTTTACAGAAATAGAAACAATATTCCTAAGATTTATACGAAACCACAAACAATCCTGAAGAGGCAAAACAATCTTGAGGAAAAAAAAATAGCTAAAAGCCCCACACTTCCTTAATTTCAAAGCATTTTGCAAGTTACAGAAATTTAAATGGTATAGTACTAGCACAAAGACAGACATACAGACCAATGGAACAGAACAGAGCACAGAAATAGGACCACACTCACATGGTCAACTGATCTTCAATAAGAACACAAAGAATTTACAATGGGGAAACGATTATTTCCTCTGCAAATGATGTCGGGAAAACTGAATATCCACACGCAAAAATAAACTGTACCTGTATCTTACACCATACACAAAACCAACTTAAAATGGTTTAAAGACTTAATGTAAGACCTGCAACTATAAACTCCTGAAAGAAAACAGAGAGGAAGATTTATGACATTAGTCTCAATGGTTTCTCGCATGTGACACCAATAACACAGGCAACGAAAGCAAAAATTGACAAGTGAGACCACATCAAATTTACAAAGCTTCTGTAAACTACGAAGCAAAGGAAACAATCAATAGAGTGAAATGGAAGCTTATGGAATAGGAGAAAATATTTGCAAACCACATATCTAACAAAGGGTTAATATCCAAAATATATAAGGAACGCCAACAACTCAGTAGCAAAAACCAGTACTATCGTGTCCTTAATTGGTGGGTTCTTGGTCTCCCTGACTTCAAGAATGAAGCAGTGGTGAGTGCTACAGTTCTTAAGGACGGTGCGTCCGGAGTTTGTTCCCTCAGAGGTTCAGATGTGTCTGGAGCTTCTGCCTTCTGGTGGGTTCGTGATCTCACTGTCAGGAGTGAGGCTGCAGACCTTCCTGGTGAGTGTTATAGATCTTAAAAATAGCGAGTCTGACGCCTGTAATCCCAGCACTTTGGGAGGCCGAGGCGGGCGAATCACAAGGTCAGGAGATCGAGACCACGGTGAAACCCTGTCTCTACTAAAAATACAAAAAATGAGCCGGGCGTGGTGGCGGGCGCCTGTAGTCCCAGCTACTCGGGAGGCTGGGGCAGGAGAATGGCGTGAACCCGGGAGGCGGAGCTTGCAGTGAGCCAGGATCGCGCCACTGCACTCTAGCTTGGGCGACAGAGCAAGACTCCGTCTCAAAAAAAAAAAAAAAAAAAAGCGAGTCTAGAGTTGTTTGTTCCTCACAGAGAGTTCGTGGTCTCAGTGGCTTCAGGAGTGAAACTGCAAACCTTCATGGTGAGTGTTACAGCTCATAAAGGCAGTGTGGACCCAAAGAGTGTGCAGCAGCAAGATTTACTGCAAAGAGCCAAAGAACAAAGCTTCCACAGTGTGTAAGATCACCTGAGCCAGTTGCCACTGCTTGCTCGGGCAGCCAGCTTTTATTCCCTTATCTGGCCCCACCCACATGTTGCTGATTGGTCCACTTTACAGAGAGCTGACTGGTCCGTTTTCACAGAGTGCTGATTGGTGCATTTACAATCCTTGAGCTAGACACAGAGTCACAGAGTACTAGTTAGCTAGATACAGAATTAGGTAGATACAGAGTACCAATTGGTGTATTCACAAACCTTGAGCTAGACAGAGTACTGACTGGTGTATTTACAAACCCTGAGCTAGACACAGAGTGCTGATTGGTGCGTTTACAATCCTTGAGGCAGACACAGAGTGCTAGACGGAAAAGTTCTCCAAGTGGCCACTAAGTTAGCTAGATATGGAGTGCTGATTGGTGCACATAGGATCCTCTGGCTAGATATAAAAGTTCTCCAAGTCACCATCCAGTTCAGGAGCCCAGCTGGCTTCACCCAGGGATCCTGTACTAGGGTTGCAGGAGGAGCTGCCTTTCAGTCCCCAGCTCCGCCTGCACTCCTTAGCCCTTGGGCTGTCCACGGGACCAGGCCCCACAGAGCAGGGGGCGGGACCCCTCGGGGAGGCTCAGGCCTGCCCGGGAGCCCACCGCATGGGGAAAAGCTCAGATATGGTGGGCTGCAGGTCCCTAGCCCTGCCCTGTGGGGAAGCAGCTAAGGCCCCAGGAGAATTTGAGTGCAGCCCCAGCAGGCAGCACTGCTGGGGACCTGGTGCAACCTCCCCAGCTGCTAGCCCGGGTGCTAAGCCCCTCACTGTTCTGGGCTGGTGGGTGCCGGCCAGCCGCTCTGTGTGTTGGCCCAGGGAGCCTGCACCTGCCGGAACTCACACCAGCCAGTGAACGCAGCCCGGTTCCCGCCCGCGCTTCTCCCTCCACACCTCCCGGCAAGCAGAGGGAGGAGGCTCCAGTCTCAGCCGTCCCAGAGAGGGGCTCCCACGATGCCGTGGCAGGTTGAAGGGCTCCTCAAGCACCGCCAGAGTGGACTGCCGAGGAGGTGCTGAGAGTGAGGGCGACTAGCACATTGTCACCTCTATTACAAAATAAGCAAAATAGTTGAATAGACGTTTCTCCAAAGACGATATACAAATAGCCAACAGGAATATGAAAAGGTGCTCAGCATCACTAGTCATCAAAGAAATGCAAAACTACAATGATATATCATCTGGCACCTATAAAAAAAATAAAATTTAAAAAAGAATCTAGGCCGAGGTAGGCAGATCACCTGAGGTGAGGAGTTCGATACCAGCCTAGCCAATGTGGTAAAACCCCATCTCTACCAAAAACACAAAAATTAGCTGGGCGTGGCAGTGTGTGCCTGTAATCTCAGCTATGCAGGAGGCTGAGGCAGGAGAATCACTTGAACTCAGGAAGCGGAGGTTGCAGTGAGCCAAGATTGTGCCACTGCACTCCAGCCTGGGTGACAGAGCAAGCCTCTGTCTCAAAAAAAAAAAAATATATATATATATATATATAATTATGTGTACGTATATATATATACACACATGTGTATATATGTGTTTGTATATATATGGGTAAACAAGGATGTGGAAAAATTAATTGGAACCCTTATGCACTGTGAGGAATGTAAAATGGTGGAAGCCACTATGATGAAAATCTAAAAATAGAATTACTATATGATCCAGCTTTCTGAGTTTTAATCTAAAAGAACTGAAATCAGTATCTCAAAGAGATACTTGCAGGTCCATATTCCTTGCAGCGTTGTTCACAATAGCCAAGTCGTACAACCTAAATGTTCATCAATGAATAAATGGACAAAAAAGTGACATATACATGTAACTGAATCTTATTTGGCCTTAAGGAAGGAAATCTTGTCACATACTACAACATGGATGAACCTTCAGGACATTATGCTAAGCAAAATAAGCCAGTCACAAAAAGACAAATACTGTATCATTCCACTTATATGAGGAGTCTAACTCATCAAAGCAGAAAATAGAATGGTGGCTGTCAGGAGTTGGGGTGACAAGAAATGGGGAGCTGCTTTTCAATGGGCATAAAATTTCAATCACGCAAGATGAAAAAAGTTCTAGAGGTCTGCTGAACAACATTGTGCTTATAATTAACAATATTGTCGTGTATGCTTAAATATTTGCCAAGACAGATCTCATGTTATGTATTTTGTATCAAAATTAAGAGAAAGTACATATGTTAAAATTGAAAGTAAAAACCAAATAAGTGGAAAGAATTACAGTAGTATAAATTTTGCTTCTAGACCTATGGCCAGCCACAGTTCAAAACTGCTTTTGGTTTTGTTTTTCAAAGTATATTCCATAATTTTCCATGGCAACTTCCTCCATTACCCTTAGGAAGTTTTTCTTTAAATGTGTCCTAACTCTGTCATTAAATACAGCATTTGTTTAATTTTTGTTTGTTTGTTTTTTGAGACAGTCTCGCTCTGTCGCCCAGGCTGGAGTGCAGTGGCGCAATCTCGGCTCACTGCAAGCTCCGGCTCCCAGGTTCACGCCATTCTACTGTCTCAGCCTCCCGAGTAGCTGGGACTACAGGCACCCACCACCACCCCCGGCTACTTTTTTGTATTTTTAGTAGAGACGGAGTTTCAGTGTGTTGACCAGGATGGTCTCAATCTCCTGACCTCGTGATCCACCCACCTAAGCCTCCCAAAGTGCTGGGATTACAGGCGTGACCCACCCCACCCGGCCAAGTTTAAATATTTTATCTGGTACTTGTCCATACCCCTGGGATTTGTGTGTGTGTGCTTTTCCTTCCTTATACCATAAATATTTTCTTAAAATGACTCTGAGACTTTCCTTGGTACCAGCCTAGCCAATGTGGTAAAACCCCATCTCTACCAAAAACACAAAAATTAGCTGGGCGTGGCAGTGTGTGCCTGTAATCTCAGCTATGCAGGAGGCTGAGGCAGGAGAATCACTTGAACTCAGGAAGCGGAGGTTGCAGTGAGCCAAGATTGTGCCACTGCACTCCAGCCTGGGTGACAGAGCAAGGCTCTGTCTCAAAAAAAAAAAAAAAAAAAAATATATATATATATATATATAAAATTGTGTGTACATATATATATACATACATGTGTGTATATATGTGTGTGTATATATATGGGTAAACAAGGATGTGGAAAAATTAATTGGAACCCTTATGCACTGTGAGGAATGTAAAATGGTGGAAGCCACTATGATGAAAATCTAAAAATAGAATTACTATATGATCCAGCTTTCTGAGTTTTAATCCAGCAGATTGATGATCTTTAAACTTCATTATGCACTTGAGGCCAGAAGTTCAAGACCAGCCTGGGCAACATGGCAAAATCCCATCTCTACTAAAAATACAAAAGTTAGCCCAGCATGGTGGTTTATGCCTATAATCCCAGGTACTCAGGAGGCTGAGGCAGGAGGATCACTTGAACCCAGGAGGGGAAGGTCACTGAGCCAAGGTCATACCACTGCTCTCCAGCCTAGACAACAGAGTGAGACCCTGTCTAAAACAAACAAACAAACAAACAAACTTCATTTTAAAATAACCAATGCAGCCAGCAAGGTAGTTATCTTGTCTGATTTTATTTTCTTGGTTATACTTTTCACTTTGTTACGTAGGCCTTGCCTTTCAAATGCCAGGAATTATATTCAATTTACCTCTTCTCTCCACATGTAACTATATATATTTAAATTTAAATTATTTAGAATTATATACAATCTAAATTTTAGTATCCTAGTCACATTAGCCACATTTGAAGCACTCAACAGCCACATGTGACTAGATTACTGTATTGGACAGCACAGATACAGAATATTTTTATCATTGCAGAAAGTTCTATTGGATGGCTGTGTTCTAGATCCTATCCTTACCCTCCAAAATCCCTACTCATAATTAGAATATTAGCAGAACACAGCCTCTAAAGAAATCTCACTTGTCTCATCTGAAAAGTGAGGATAACACTTTTTTGACTCAGGAAAGAGGACTGACCCACATTTCCCTTGAGGTTCCTTACCAGTATGATAGCCTCGTTTCTGTGAATCCACTAAAACTTGACCCTTGGTCAGGAAGATAACTCCATTATAATAATGTTTCTCTGGAAAAAATCAAATTTGAATGACATCATCTCAATTCACAGCTCCTTTGCCAAGAATATAACCCACTTAAGTGTAGGAACTGCATTCCAGCTCCACAAATTCTTTATTAGGTCCAAAATGGCAGGTGGTACTTAAACCATATCAGTTTTTTCACACCCCAGCAGGCCTTGAAATCACTGTGATAAGAGAATCAGCCTCTCTAAGAAGGGTCACAGCATGCCTATAAGAAGACATCTGGGAAGCAGAACATTTATTTTAAAATGCAAACTATGTAGTCCTGCAAGTAATTAATTGGGAACATAAGTTGTATTTGAACTAAAACGGAACCTTTGATTACACTTAATGTCAGCTGGATGATTAATGTATAAAGTGTTTGCTATTTACTAAACAAAGGATTTGTCTTCTTTTACCATCTGAAAAATTTTGTCTAAAACACTTATTTTCAGAGATGTGATCATTTCTTTGGCACTTACTGGACTGTTAAATTGAATTCATGCTGTCCTTCCATGTTTCCCAGCCTACTCGGAAAGTATGAAAATGGGAACTGATGAGCAAGGCCTGGACATGTTTCCACATCTACTGTGTTCATGTTTGTTAATGCAAGTCAGCCCTGCACAGAGATCTACCACCTGGACCAAGAAAAATGGTGAGCAGTATACTTTGCTGCTTGGGCAGCTTTCACTCCATGTCTAAAACAGTTTCCTAAATTGGGATATTACTCATTTTTATCACAACCCTTGTGGAGATTAATGTATTATATCAGAAACCATCTAAAATACACAGATATACTTAAATGACCATAATTCCCAATGCAAAATATAACAGGAAAGATTATCAAACCACTCTCCCCCTACCCTTCAAGTCTTAATCTTGGCTCTAGGTTTTCCTGAACAGGAAAAATGAATTGGGGGAGAAGTGAGTGATTCTCTCCATCCTTGCACTAACTTTCCTAATCTTTAATTGTGCCCAATCAACTTTGTTGTGTTATTCTTGGCTTCTTGCCTCATGAGGAACCAGAAGTTTGTAAGCCCATAGAGGAAGCAGTGTTTTTTACCCTGGGGCTCATCAACCTCCAGAAAATAAAAGCAAACTTATGTAAAAACCTGCATTTTTTTTTTTTCTTGGGAGAAGGCTAATAGTTTTCATTAGATTTTGAAAGAAGTCCATGATCCAGAAAAGACTAAAAAGTCTCAATTTTGATGGATTTGGAATAGAATCAAGTCACTGATGAAGTTACTGCCTCTGCCACTAGTCGGGGCAGTGAGTGGGTACAACACAGCAGCCAGAGTTCTGTAAAAAAGAACAGAACCTGTGTGCTGAAGTCAAGGGCCCTTCTCTCATTCTAGCTTTTAATAGTTGAGATGCGATCAATAAACACTGGTGATAGACTTTAAGTCCCGTGATATTGTGATTTATAATGAGAAATACATATTTGGTCTGTAATCTCATTTCTGACACACTGCTCCTAAAATCCTAGTAATTTCCTAAGTGATAAGAGCTTTGGTAGTATCTTTGGTTATAATATTTGGTCTTTTGTCCCGGGTTCCTAAACTAGCTCCAGAGTATCTCTTGTTATTCATACCAAGCCCGTTTCAACCACACCCAAGTTTATATTAATGAGGTGATTTTTCAAAAGCCCCTAGAAAATCACTGGATGGGGCTAGATGCTGGAGGAATTAATCATGTGATTAGAAGTTGGAACTTGACCCCCAACCTCCAAGGGGCAAGGAGCTGAAGCCTGAATTGATCATCATTGGTCAGTGATTTAATCAGTCATGCCTACAGAATGAAATGTCCATGAAAACTCTAAAGGACAGGGTTTAGAGAGCTTCTGGGTTGGTGATTAAGGAGGATGACATGCCCAGAGCGGGCATGGAAGCTCTGTGTCCCTTCCTTCATGCCTTGTCCTTTGCATCGCTTCCATTTAGCTGTTCTTGAGTTAACTGGTAAATGTAAATAAATGTTTTCCTGAGTTTTGTGAGCCATTCTAGCAAATTGTCAAACCCAAGGAGGACATCACAGGAACCTCTGATTTATAGCCAGCCAGTCAGAAACACAGGTGAAAGGTGGCAACCTGGACCTGTCAGTGACCTGAAATAGAAGCCGTCTTTTTTTTTTTTTTTTTTTTTGAGACAGAGTCTTGCTGTGATGCCCAGGCTGGAGTGCAGTGGGATGATCTTCACTCACTGCAAGCTCCGCCTCCCAGGTTCACGCCATTCTCCTGCCTCAGCCTCCCAAGTAGCTGGGACTACAGGCGCACACTGCCGTGCCCAGCTAATATTTTGTATTTTTAGTAGAGATGGGGTTTCACCATGTTAGTCAGGATGGTCTCAATCACCTGACCTCGTGATCTGCCCACCTTAGCCTCCCAAAGTACTGGGATTACAGGTGTGAGCTACCACGCCCAGCCAGTCTTATGGGACTGATCCCTTAACCTGTGGGATTTGATGCTATCTCCAAGTAGATCGTGTCAGAATTGACTTGTAGGATACACAGTTGGTGTCCACAGAGAATTGGAGAATTGCCTGGTGTGGAAAACCCACACATCTGGTGTCAGAAGTAAAGTATTGAGGGTAGCAGAGAATAGAGGAAAAAACATTTTTCCTTTAGTTGGTGGAGAAAAGGAAATAGTTTTCCCTTACAGCCCTGAAAGATTGGCTGGTGACATGCCAGAGCTCTGATCGCAATAACATTCACCATTATTTGTTGATACACATTCTTCCATTTAACCTTAATAATCCTTCAAAGTGGTATGATTACCCCATTAAAAGATGAGAAAACCAAGGATCAAACTGGCTAACTAATTTGTTCAAGATGACAAAGTTACCACATTGCAGAATGAAAATTAGAGCCCAGGTCACTCTGATTCAAAAAGCTTATTCATTAATGATGCCCAGCTCTATAGGAATATCTGTCCAGATTCCCGGAATGCACCTTCAATTCTATCATCCCACCTAAATCTGAAAAGGTAGCACATCTCATGATTCTTCCAGCCGGGCAAAGCAAGGCTAATTTTAGAAGTCTAATGAGAAAGGATTAAGGTACTTCCCGTTAGACAGTCAACACAAGTGGCTCTCATTAGCAACAATAAAAACCCAGCTTGTACGGTCCGCAAAAGTAGCAGCCTCCGCTTTCTTTTGTGATTCTCAGCTGGGTTGCCCCTTTAAGAAGCTTAGCCCACATAGTCACATTCATAGATCCTCTAAGTCAAAATCTTTTTTAAAAACACCCAGGAGCGATCCCTAACTACCAAGGAGTAAGACATCCTTTCAGGAAAGAACATTGAAGAGGTTTATCTGAATGTCAGCAAGTTTCACCTAGTCAAAAGAAATCCATCTAGAAAAGCAATTTTATACAATTTGTGAATTTTATTCAATTCAACTTGTATTTACAGTTGCTCTATGTAGGAACTGTGCAGAACACAGCAGAAGAGGGTAAGATGTACAGAATGAGATGTTCTCCACCGGAGGTTCACAGTTCATTGGTAGAGACAGATACACACCCAATATGTATAGTCCGGCAGACAGTACTAAGTTGGAAAATTGATTTCCAACAAAGTGCAAGAGGAGAACAAGAGAGGGAGACAGTGATTCTAATTGTTGGTCAGGGTAGAGACAAATGTGAGAAGAGCTTGTGGAGAGTGTGGGCTCTGTGGATAAAGGCAAGTAAGATGTGAATGAATACTAGCATCCCAAAAGCATAGAAGCAGAGGTTGTGCAGGTATCTGGAAAAACAATAATGTCCTGGGAAGGCCAGAGAGTAGAGTGACAGGCCCATCCTGTAGACCCATGCCACTCAAAGTGAGGTCAAAGCCAGAGCATCCTTGGAAACACTTAGAAACTTCAACATACAAAAAACCCAGGTGCCACCCTGGACCAAATGCATCAGAATCTGCATTTTTACAAGATCCCCAGGTGACTCATATGCACATGAAGGTTTGAGAAACATTCCTGCAGACAATGGGGAGCCATTGGAGGTCCCTGGGAGAGGGGAGTAATCTGTTCTTAGATGTGCTTGGGAAATGCAACTTTAGGAAGCAGAGTAGAGGGCACACAGAATTACCAAACGAATGAGCAGTTATTCAACCAACAAAATCTTTTGAAAATATGAATGTTAAGTGTTACAGCTCTTTTAGAATTGGTCTAGCAGGTTTTCTGGTTTGCACTAGAAAAACCATAGAAAGTGAAAATAGAAAATAATATGAACAGCCATCTATTGGAATGATGATTAATAAATGATACTCCTGTACTCATAGCTCCATCATATTTGACTGTAAGGTAATTAGGATATTAATTTTTAAGTGCAATTTATTCATCAGATGGGAGGATAAGGCAGTAAAATCAGGTTGTGGCCAAAAATAACATATTTTTCACTTTAGTTCACTATCTGGAATCTATGTAACCATACTATTTTAGATTATTCAGATTTTTTAATACTCTCTGAAATCTGATGGCCAAGGACCCTGTAATCCCAGCGAGGATTGATCAGGCAGGCCCACCGCCCTAATTCCAAAATACTCTGTAGCAACTCATACACCCTCCCCCATTCCCCAAACACCCATTTTGAGATAGCCAGGATAATTTTCTTCATTTCCTGCCCAGACAGCTGTGGAATGTTGTAATTCATTGTCAGGCAGCTGCAGCAATCCTCCTTAGAAAAGAATACATCTTGTCAAGGATACGGTTATTCTCAAATTTTGAGTTTATTTTTTAAACAGTGATGTACCCACCAGATGTAGAAAGAAATAGTCAAGCCTGAGAAACCTCAAAGGGAGGCTGGATGTAACACACGCATCCCTGCTTAGAGGTCAGTGCTACAAATACCCTCACCAGGTTGCCTGTAATCTCACTGCTTCAGCAAACAGTCCAACCCACTCCTGTTGGAAAATCCTCTGGACTCCTGAAAATAACTCCTTCCTAACTGAGTAAACCTTAACCCTCTCCTACAAGCTGATAAGAAAATGCAGCACATCTAGAAGGTGAAGAGTAGCAGATTTTCATCTTCAATTATCTCCTCCCTCCACATCCATAAAAACAGCCCTGCTATCTTCTGATCTTTACTACAAAACTAGGGAGAAGAGAGGAAAACGAGATTAAAATCTCTCCACGCTGTGTGAGTGCGTGTGCATGTGTGTGTGTGTGAGAGAGAGAGAGAGTGTGTGTGCGCGTGTGTAGCTATGTGGGAGGGAGACAGAGACAATCACATAAAAATTGAAAATTACCCCAGATGACAATAAAATAGACAAGACAGCAAACTCCAGGGAACAGCGATGATTAGAGTGAGTAGGAGTGTCGTGTGAAGGCTAAGAGGTTAGACTATTCAGATTACTTGGGAAATGTGGGATATTAGATCAAGGAAGATCCGTTACTATACTACGTCCTATAATTTAGATACTGCAAATCACAAACAGGACAAATATGAAGGAAGCTTTCCTACTCTTAACATGGCTGCTTCTGCTTTCATGATAACCTCTCATTAGGTACAATTTTAATTTTTTAAGGCACCTTAGAGTTGGCAAAATGGATCCAGAAGCAATTAAAGTCCCTCTAGTTTCTTTTGTGAAATTGGTGTTTAACAGCTATTTGGGGAGTTTCTCCCAATAAAAATCCCATTTTTTCCCCATTCCTATTTCAGAATTTCCAATAATCATTAAATTTTGTTTGACAAGTTCAAGTAAAGCTATTTTATCGCTTCATAAAATCAGTCACAAAACTCTCTTCCAAGGTAGAGAGGAGACAGTCTTTGTCCATCAGCACAGCCTGGAGATCTACAGAAAGTAGGCAGCAAAGGTCAACTGGCCTCACTCAATCAACAAACCTCTCTGAGCACCTTTGCATAGCTGCTACCTATCATGCACTTTGCTAGGCAGAGGCTACAAGAGGACAAATAAGGCATAAACTCTATCTCACAGAGCTGATATATTTACGAGGGAGACAATTAAAGAAAGAATAATCATAATACAGATTTATTAATATAACAGGGGCAGCTACCTACTGAGGGTCAGGAATGGATTCCTGACCAATTAGGGGAAAATGTCCCTCCAAGAGTTCATTCTTAGAAGTTAATTCTGATGCAGGTTTTGGTAGACCTGGATATGCTTAGTCAGGGTTAACCAGCTCTAAGAGTTTATAGTTTGACTAAGGAATTTAAGTAGAACAATGATGGACACACACAAAACAAGTTATTATGGAACCACATTACCAAATTCAAAGGAGTTGGAAATCTGACATGAAGATGAACTCATTGGCCCCCTTAGAAAATCCTCATGTACCAAGTACATTGTAGGCAATCTATAGTTGGTTTATTGGGGAAGTCTTGCTAGTCAGGAATGCATCACCTTCAAGCAGCTTGGAACAAGCAAGGACTCCAGAGCTGGAGTGACTGGGTTTGAAGCCTGGTTCTCCCATTTACTAGAAATTTGACTTTCAGCTCAACCTCTCTATATCACAGTTTCCTTATCGGAAAAATGGGGATAATAATCATATCTACCTCACAGGGTTGTTATGAGAAAGAAATAAGTTTATATTTCTATAGTATTTAGAATAGTGCTTGACCCTTAGTGCTTTGAACGGGTTAAGTAAATGTCAGTGTCACCAGGCCCCTAATTCAAAGTCTCTCAAGACAGGGTGGCTGAAGCATTTATTCTAGGTAATACCTACTTTTTCTAAGGATGAGATGACCTTCCTATGGGGGAAAAAAATGTCTGATGTAGCCTCCATCTCAACCAAAAAGACCTACCGTGACTGTTAGTTAATACTGAGTGGCAACCTGATTGGATCGAAAGATGCGAAGTATTGATCCTGGGTGTGTCTGTGAGAGTGTTGCCACACAGACAGGCGGGAAAGGTGGGAAAGGCAGACCCACCCTTAATCTGGGTGGGCACAATCTAATCAGCTGTCAGCGCAGTTAGAAAGCAGGCAGAAAAATGTGAAGAGACCGGTCTAGCCTCCCAGCCTACATCTTTCCCCCATGCTGGATGTTTCCTGACCTTGAACGTCAGACTCTGGGACTTGGACTGGTTTCCTTGCTCCTAAGCTTGCAGATAGCTTATTGTGTGAGTTAATACAACTTAATAAACTCCTCTATATATATCTCTTATTAGTTCTGTCCCTCTGTAGAACCCTGCCTAATACACTGACCATATTCAAATAAAAAATAGCTCTAGGGTCCCCTTCCCTCCAGATATGAATGGAATACGTTTTCCCAAAAGACTCTTGGCATGGTGGTACCCATCATCTCTTCTCCTGAATTAACAATAGATGTTCAAAAAAAAACACAAGAGGCTCTCTCATATTAAAGGAGCAGAGATCCCAGGATGTGATAACAAATTAGCATTATAACTGACATATATCTTTTCATATGTCTCTTTTCGTAAATTCAGCATCAAATTTAATTACACTGATTGGATTTTTTGTCTTATCTCAGATTATAAAATTCATTTTCAGAAATCTTCAGCTTTCCCTATTGTCCACAAAAGTTAGCAAACAACCCTCCTTCTCTAGAACATTAAAAAAAAATTCCACTTAGGCATACACATTATGCCTAGACTGACAGACTTCTACAAAACTAATTTCCCCATCCTCTTATCAGAGGTCTGTACTGGAGCAGCAACCACATGGAAACTATTTGTAAGCTGCACAAGGCAAGTAAATGCCAGGAAGCAAAATTGGCTGCCTTTAAGATTTTACACAGACATTCCAAGTCCCAGAGCAATTTATGTTCCAAACTTTTAATAATTAGTCATTTTCTTAAGCTTTAACAACAACAAGAAGAGATAGAGGACAAAATCTCCTTAGGAGGACATTAGGTTAGTATTACCCTACTTTGTCAGGCAGCTTAGTAAGTGTCCCACTGAGAGGGTCAGGAGCTGCAGTCCCTCCCAGCCTCATTGCAGATAAAAACTCCACTGATAGGCACTTAAGTCCCTGACCTGCAAGTTAACACTCCCTGTTTTTCCAGAGGGCGGTTCTCCGAGCGCAGGTTGACAATCATGTCAAATGGGGCTAGGATCTGACCACCAGCCTCATTTTCAATTGTGAGTAAAATCAGGATTTGAAGCCAGGTCTCTGAAGATCAGACACAATGACATGAACTTGGTCCCCTAATAAATCACAGCTGAAGTTAGCGTTCAGGAGAGCAAATGTTGTATGATGCTGCTGGCAAGATGAATTCCATTGCAGTTTCACTTGTCCCCATCTGCCTTGGCTTAAAACTTTCAAAGAAGTTTAATCAGAGTTACCAGAACTCCAGGTTTATCCCTCGTTTAAAAGCAATTTTTCGTTCTTTTAGGAAATAATCTTACAGATGGTCTCAGGGGAAAAATTATATATTTTATATTTATTCTGAGGTCTGTGGGTTCTCAGAGGAGCAAAGTTTAGAGCAAAAGCCATATGTGCATCTAGGAATTCTGAGTGAAGAAAGAACAAAAATGACATGCCAAGCCATTTTTGAAAGAACAAGAATTACATATCAAGTCACTTTTGAAGTATTTTTAACATTTTATGTTTTCTATCTAGAAATGCTGAAAATAAACAATAATGTCTGGAAATTATGATTTACCTTCTGAATTCAGCTTCAGTGGAGCAGGTGGTATTTAAGAAACCATCACCAGTAAGAATCAAAACATCACAGAAATATTGATGTTTTACCTCTATGCTCGTCTTAGCAATTTTTTAATGGGCCAAATGGTATAAATTCAGCATTTAAACCTGCAAAGTACAAATATTTTTTTTTCTGATTCTTAATGCAAAGATGTATACTCACAAAGAAAAATCAACTTATCAACCTTGTGTGTACATGACATTTTTCATTCCCCCACTTGATGAGGAGAAACACAATGTATATTGCTGAATGAAGTGACATTTAGAGAATTGTTGATTTTTTTCATTTACCACCTTATTCACATTTTAAATTTTTATTTCAAATATTATAAGAATAAGCCTTCCCTACATATTTAAAATCAAACTAGCAAAATTCCTTACAAGGAAGCAAAATTGTCATAGACTCAAATCATCCTTTTATGCCTATTGTCAAAATGATGCATATAATGGCATCAAAAGCCTGAATAGTGGAAAACTTGGGCTCTCTGGGCAATATTTTACAAAGTTATTCAGGTTTTCACTTGCCATAAACTGATTTATTTTAACACAGAACTCATGCCTTCAGGACCTAGCCTATTCTTTGTTTCCTGATCACATTATTGTAACTGCAGAACCGGAAGTAGATAATTTACAGTTTCTTATCAAAGAGTCAGGTTTACTTCAGAATCAGGTTTACTTCTAGAAAGGAATAGTTGGTCATTGATGGTTACATCTTCTATATTTAGAGTGTTCTCTTAGTCACATTCCGACAGGTGAAAAGTAGGTTTTGTGGAAATAGACTGCCTTCCCTACTATTTTGCAGGGTGAGCACTTTCTCCTAAAGCAGCTTCATTATACTGAGTAAACCCATTGCTCAGCTTCCCTGAAGTGGGAAGACAACCAACGCTCAACCCATTCCGACCTCAAGTGTTTTATGCTGTGGGAAAAATAACATCAGATCCAGTCAGCATCAATGCCAGCCCCTGGCCGTTACTTAATTTTTTTTGTTGTTTTGTTTTTTTGAGATGGAGTCTTGCTCTGTCGCCCAGGCTGGAGTGCAGTGGCGAGATCTCGGCTCACTGCAAGCTCCGCCTCCCAGGTTCACGCCATTCTCCTGCCTCAGCCTCTCGAGTAGCTGGGACTACAGGTGCCTGCCACCATGCCTGGCTACTTTTTTATATTTTTAGTAGAGACGGGGTTTCACCTGTGTCAGCCAGGATGGTCTCGATCTCCTGACCTCATGATCCACCCTCCTTGACCTCTCAAAATGCTGGGATTACAGGTGTAGGCCACTGCACTGACCAATTTGTTTCTTAAAAAAAGCTATGTAGTATTGGTCATCCTCTTGCCATTTTCTAGTGGAAGAAACTAGAATCAGAGATACAGAGGATTAAGTTCACTTAGCATTCCGGAATTTGAATCTTAACGGTCTCCATCCAAAACCTGGAATCTTGTCACTGAGTCTTCCTGCTTCTGTTTCTGGCCACAAGCAAAATGTAGTGGGTAAGCTCTGGGTTCACGTCCCACCTCTGTTCCTTCCCAGCTGCAGAACTTGGTAAAAGGGTTGAACCACTGAATGAGATGAGTCTAGAGATGTATGTGCCTCATAAGGTGTTTGTGAATATTACAAAGTATATGGAAAGTATTTCACTGCATCCCATGCTGTAAAGTGTTCAATAAATATTGGCTGCTGCCATTATGTTATTATATTTTCATGGAAACTTCTAATCATCTTGGGTTTTAGTATCCAATTTCTTACTTAGGGATACGTCCTTACCCAGTTGGCCTTCATGTATGGAAACTTCTATTTGATTCTGGTAGTGAGTCAAAGCAAGATGGAAAACGTTTACATTAGAAACTTAGTGCAGATGGGTTTAAAACAGTATCATTCAGAACAATGAACACTCAAATAATAATAGTGGTCTTCGTAATTATAATAATAATAACAAAATTCCCATACCACTGTAAGAATTCACAGGCTAGAAACAGAAAAAATGCCTTCCCCTGAAGGAGTGTTAAATTTTTCTTCAAAGTGCTACTATTCTGGATATGAGCAGAAGCAGCTTTGGGAATTTATTTAAATACAGAGTGCAAGGGAATTCATTAGCTGAACAAGGCCCTTCCAGCCTACACCTCCAAAGGCCACTAAGAACTTGCCTACACATAAGAGATGTTTCCAAACATCATAGGTGTTGTTCCAAATGGTTGTTTTCTCATTTTCACTTGGATTCATGTTGTACAGTAAGACAGATTGAGACATATTTGAGGCCAAATTCACTAAGCATTTATTGACTGCCTTCTCTGTGGAAGGTACTTTTTGGGCAAAGAACTTGGGACTTCCATGATTTTGAATTATAAATGGCTCCAAGGAAAACTCACAATGATATCTCCAGTGTTTGCTCACTGAAACAGAATTGAATTTGCAAGGTGTGTTACTCCATTTTGCATTGCTATAAAGGAATAACTGAGGCTGGGTAATTTATAAAGAAGAGAGATTTATTTGGCGCATGGTTCTACAGGCTGTACAAGAAGCATAGTGCTGGTATCTGCTTCTGGTGCAACCTCAGGAAGCTTACAATCCTAGCAGAAGGCAAAGGGGGAGCAGATGTGTCACACAGTGAGAGAGGGAGCAAGAGGGAAGGGAGGAGGTGACAAGCTATTTAAACAACCAGCTCTCCCCTAATCTAATAGAGCAAGAACTGACTTATTACCAAGAGGAGGGCACCAAGTCATTCATGAGGGATCTACCCCCATGACTCAGATACCTCCCACTAGGCCCACCTCCAACACTGGGGATCATATTTTAACATAAGACCTGGAGGACACACATCCAAACTATATCACAAGGTATGTTGTATCAGTCAACTATTGCCATGCAATATGCCACTCTAAGCCAGTATTCATGACGCAGTATACATGCATCAGTTGGCCAGCTTGGAATCAGTTGATCTGAGTGGTACTAAGCTGGACTTACCTCCATGAAGGCTGGTATAGGGTTAATCCTTGTGTCTTTTATGCCTTAGAACTGGCTCTTCTTTTGTCAAACAGCAGATGTGCAAGCAGTCAAGGCCAACATCTGAGCACAGTTCAAGCAATTGTGCCAAAATCCAATACAAACTACCTGGCTGAGACCAAGATCAAGTAATCAAGTAGCACTCCCCACTAGGGGGACAGGCCACAAAGTCCCACAGCAAGTGATGTGGATACCAGGCAGGATACAGTATTAGAGCCCATAAGTCAATTTTCATATATACTTTCTAGAAAATGGTTAAATCCTCATAACCACTTTGTGCCTAAAATTAGAGTGTCTATCATTAGGCATGGGCCTATCCCTCAGAAACTTTAGCAAAGTGTATTTCTCTAAGATTTCAAAAACTATCACACATAATTTAAGTACTACAAATTTCCCTATTAAAATTATGGCCATTACTTTTATATAACAATGAATCTTAACTGAAAATTAGACTTGTGTCTACATATGAGGCTTATGGAAAATTCCATTTAAAGCAAGACTGGCAGAAACTAACTTGCCTGCTCTCTGCGGTTAGGGATTATTCTGAAATCTTTATTATCATGATTTGTCCAGTGCTTGACATAGGATAGATGCCTGAGAAAGATTTGTTTACTGAAAGACTGAAAACAGAATTACTGAACATCTCAGAGGCTGGCTCTTTGTTTATAATCCTTGCTTTTTATTAGTTGCCACTTGATCTGTTCTTAGCTTGTAGGTTTCCTCTGACTCACAGGGTCAAGACTTCCTACCCTATGTGCTTAGTTATTGCCCATGTCTGGGAAGATATTTTATCTGTGAAATGAGAATTTGCCACTCTTCCCAATATAGTTGGTCAGATATGGAATTTGTGTCTGTATTATTTTAAGGCCTGTGCCGCTAACATGTTTGTGTGTTTGCTTGTTTTGTGTCTTTGTTTCAAAAAGAAAACAATGTACAGAGCATTACCTCCTCTCCTGTTCAGAACAGTCAACTCAGTTCCCTCTCTTTACCCTTTCTTCCTGTTACTATCTTACTTGAAAAGATGCACAACTAGAAATTGGGGTGGTCTTTTGTCTGGCACCAAACCATGACCTTACTTTCAAATTTTGCTATTTTCGATCTAAATGGCTGAGTTGTTAATTCAATTTGTCAACCTCTCTTCTCCTCATTCCCCTTTCTACATATTTCACTCTTTATATATTTGACTTCTTATATATTATCTTTTTATTTTTATTATTATTCTTTTTTTTTGAGATGGAATCTCACTCTGTCACCCAGGCTGGAGTGCAATGGCATTATCTCAGCTCACTGCAACCTCTGCCTCCTGGGTTCAAGCGATTCTCCTGCCTCAGCTTCCCGAGTAGCTGGGATTACAGGTGCCCGCCACCATGCCCGGCTAATTCTTTGTATTTTTAGTAGAGACGGGGTTTCACTATGTTGGCCAGGCTGGTCTCTAACTCCTGACCTTGTGATCCGCCTGCTTTGGACTCCCACAGTGCTGGGATTACAGGCGTGAGCCACCATACCAGCCTTATATGTTATCAAGGAATTTTAAAAAATCTTACTTCTGGAAAATAATTCATTCTTTCTGAATCTTTTAAAAATACACTGAAGGGAGGGGCGGAGCAAGATGGCCGAATAGGAACAGCTCCAGTCTCCAACTCCCAGCGCGAGCGACACAGAAGACCGGTGATTTCTGCATTTTCAACTGAGGTACTGGGTTCATCTCACTGGGGAGTGCCGGACGATCGGTGCTGGTCAGCTGCTGCAGCCCGACCAGCGAGAGCTGAAGCAGGGCGAGGCATCGCCTCACCTGGGAAGCGCAAGGGGGAAGGGAATCCCTTTTCCTAGCCAGGGGAACTGAGACACACAACACCTGGAAAATCGGGTAACTCCCACCCCAATATTGCGCTTTAAGCAAACAGGCACACCAGGAGATCATATCCCACACCTGGCCGGGAGGGTCCCACGCCCACGGAGCCTCCCTCATTGCTAGCACAGCAGTCTGTGATCTACCGGCAAGGCAGCAGCGAGGCTGGGGGAGGGGCGCCCGCCATTGCAGAGGCTTAAGTAGGTAAACAAAGCTGCTGGGAAGCTCCAACTGGGTGGAGCTCACAGCAGCTCAAGGAAACCTGCCTGTCTCTGTAGACTCCACCTCTGGGGACAGGGCACAGCTACACAACAACAACAACAACAACAAAAAAGCAGCAGAAAGCTCTGCAGACGCAAACGACTCTGTCTGACAGCTTTGAAGAGAGCAGTGGATCTCCGAACATGGAGGTTGAGATCTGAGAAGGGACAGACTGCCTGCTCAAGTGGGTCCCTGACCCCTGAGTAGCCTAACTGGGAGACATCCCCCATTAGGGGCAGTCTGACACCCCACACCTCACAGGGTGGAGTACACCCCTGAGAGGAAGCTTCCAAAGCAAGAATCAGACAGGTACACTCGCTGTTCAGAAATATTCTATCTTCTGCAGCCTCTGCTGCTGATACCCAGGCAAACAGGGTCTGGAGTGGACCTCAAGCAATCTCCAACAGACCTACAGCTGAGGGTCCTGACTGTTAGAAGGAAAACTATCAAACAGGAAGGACACCTACACCAAAACCCCATCAGTACATCACCATCATCAAAGACCAGAGGCAGATAAAACCACAAAGATGGGGAAAAAGCAGGGCAGAAAAGCTGGAAATTCAAAAAATAAGAGCACATCTCCCCCGGCAAAGGAGCGCAGCTCATCGCCAGCAACGGATCAAAGCTGGACGGAGAATGACTTTGACGAGATGAGAGAAGAAGGCTTCAGTCCATCAAATTTCTCAGAGCTAAAGGAGGAATTACGTACCCAGCGCAAAGAAACTAAAAATCTTGAAAAAAAAGTGGAAGAATTGACGGCTAGAGTAATTAATGCAGAGAAGGTCATAAACGAAATGAAAGAGATGAAAACCATGACACGAGAAATACGTGACAAATGCACAAGCTTCAGTAACCGACTCGATCAACTGGAAGAAAGAGTATCAGCGATTGAGGATCAAATGAATGAAATGAAGCGAGAAGAGAAACCAAAAGAAAAAAGAAGAAAAAGAAATGAACAAAGCCTGCAAGAAGTATGGGATTATGTAAAAAGACCAAATCTACGTCTGATTGGGGTGCCTGAAAGTGAGGGGGAAAATGGAACCAAGTTGGAAAACACTCTTCAGGATATCATCCAGGAGAACTTCCCCAACCTAGTAGGGCAGGCCAACATTCAAATCCAGGAAATACAGAGAACGCCACAAAGATACTCCTTGAGAAGAGCAACTCCAAGACACATAATTGCCAGATTCACCAAAGTTGAAATGAAGGAAAAAATCTTAAGGGCAGCCAGAGAGAAAGGTCGGGTTACCCACAAAGGGAAGCCCATCAGACTCACAGCAGATCTCTCGGCAGAAACTCTACAAGCCAGAAGAGAGTGGGGGCCAATATTCAACATTCTTAAAGAAAAGAATTTTAAACCCAGAATTTCATATCCAGCCAAACTAAGTTTCATAAGAGAAGGAGAAATAAAATCCTTTACAAATAAGCAAATGCTTAGAGATTTTGTCACCACTAGGCCTGCCTTACAAGAGACCCTGAAGGAAGCACTCAACATGGAAAGGAACAACCGGTACCAGCCATTGCAAAAACATGCCAAAAGGTAAAGACCATCGAGGCTAGGAAGAAACTGCATCAACTAACGAGCAAAATAACCAGTTAATATCATAATGGCAGGATCAAGTTCACACATAACAATCTTAACCTTAAATGTAAATGGACTAAATGCTCCAATTAAAAGACACAGACTGGCAAACTGGATAAAGAGTCAAGACCCATCAGTCTGCTGTATTCAGGAGACCCATCTCACACGCAGAGACATACATAGGCTCAAAATAAAGGGATGGAGGAAGATTTACCAAGCAAATGGAGAACAAAAAAAAGCAGGGGTTGCAATCCTAGTCTCTGATAAAACAGACTTTAAACCATCAAAGATCAAAAGAGACAAAGAAGGCCATTACATAATGGTAAAGGGATCAATTCAACAGGAAGAGCTAACTATCCTAAATATATATGCACCCAATACAGGAGCACCCAGATTCATAAAGCAAGTCCTTAGAGACTTACAAAGAGACTTAGACTCCCATACAATAATAATGGGAGACTTCAACACTCCACTGTCAACATTAGACAGATCAACAAGACAGAAAGTTAACAAGGATATCCAGGAATTGAACTCATCTCTGCAGCAAGCAGACCTAATAGACATCTATAGAACTCTCCACCCCAAATCAACAGAATATACATTCTTCTCAGCACCACATCGTACTTACTCCAAAATTGACCATATAATTGGAAGTAAAGCACTCCTCAGCAAATGTACAAGAACAGAAATTATAACAAACTGTCTCTCAGGCCACAGTGCAATCAAACTAGAACTCAGGACTAAGAAACTCAATCAAAACCGCTCAACTACATGGAAACTGAACAATCTGCTCCTGAATGACTACTGGGTACATAACGAAATGAAGGCAGAAATAAAGATGTTCTTTGAAACCAATGAGAACAAAGATACAACATACCAGAATCTCTGGGACACATTTAAAGCAGTGTGTAGAGGGACATTTATAGCACTAAATGCCCACAAGAGAAAGCAGGAAAGATCAAAAATTGACACTCTAACATCGCAATTAAAAGAACTAGAGAAGCAAGAGCAAACACATTCCAAAGCTAGCAGAAGGCAAGAAATAACTAAGATCAGAGCAGAACTGAAGGAGATAGAGACACAAAAAACCCTCCAAAAAATCAATGAATCCAGGAGTTGGTTTTTTGAAAAGATCAACAAAATTGACAGACCACTAGCAAGACTAATAAAGAAGAAAAGAGAGAAGAATCAAATCGACGCAATTAAAAATGATAAAGGGGATATCACCACCGACCCCACAGAAATACAAACTACCATCAGAGAATACTATAAACGCCTCTACGCAAATAAACTGGAAAACCTAGAAGAAATGGATAATTTCCTGGACACTTACACTCTTCCAAGACTAAACCAGGAAGAAGTTGAATCCCTGAATAGACCAATAGTAGGCTCTGAAATTGAGGCAATAATTAATAGCCTACCAACCAAAAAAAGTCCAGGACCAGATGGATTCACAGCTGAATTCTACCAGAGGTATAAGGAGGAGTTGGTACCATTCCTTCTGAAACTATTCCAATCAATAGAAAAAGAGGGAATCCTCCCTAACTCATTTTATGAGGCCAACATCATCCTGATACCAAAGCCTGGCAGAGACACAACAAAAAAAGAGAATTTTAGACCAATATCCCTGATGAACATCGATGCAAAAATCCTCAATAAAATACTGGCAAACCGGATTCAACAACACATCAAAAAGCTTATCCACCATGATCAAGTGGGCTTCATCCCTGGGATGCAAGGCTGGTTCAACATTCGCAAATCAATAAACATAATCCAGCATATAAACGGAACCAAAGACAAGAACCACATGATTATCTCAATAGATGCAGAAAAGGCTTTTGACAAAATTCAACAGCCCTTCATGCTAAAAACGCTCAATAAATTCGGTATTGATGGAACGTACCTCAAAATAATAAGAGCTATTTATGACAAACCCACAGCCAATATCATACTGAATGGGCAAAAACTGGAAAAATTCCCTTTGAAAACTGGCACAAGACAGGGATGCCCTCTCTCACCACTCCTATTCAACATAGTGTTGGAAGTTCTGGCTAGGGCAATTAGGCAAGAGAAAGAAATCAGGGGTATTCAGTTAGGAAAAGAAGAAGTCAAATTGTCCCTGTTTGCAGATGACATGATTGTATATTTAGAAAACCCCATTGTCTCAGCCCAAAATCTCCTTAAGCTGATAAGCAACTTCAGCAAAGTCTCAGGATACAAAATTAATGTGCAAAAATCACAAGCATTGTTATACACCAATAACAGACAAACACAGAGCCAAATCATGAATGAACTTCCATTCACAATTGCTTCAAAGAGAATCAAATACCTAGGAATCCAACTTACAAGGGATGTAAAGGACCTCTTCAAGGAGAACTACAAACCACTGCTCAGTGAAATAAAAGATGACACAAACAAATGGAAGAACATACCATGCTCATGGATAGGAAGAATCAATATCGTGAAAATGGCCATACTGCCCAAGGTAATTTATAGATTCAATGCCATCCCCATCAAGCTACCAATGAGTTTCTTCACAGAATTGGAAAAAACTGCTTTAAAGTTCATATGGAACCAAAAAAGAGCCCGCATCTCCAAGACAATCCTAAGTCAAAAGAACAAAGCTGGAGGCATCACGCTACCTGACTTCAAACTATACTACAAGGCTACAGTAACCAAAACAGCATGGTACTGGTACCAAAACAGAGATATAGACCAATGGAACAGAACAGAGTCCTCAGAAATAATACCACACATCTACAGCCATCTGATCTTTGACAAACCTGAGAGAAACAAGAAATGGGGAAAGGATTCCCTATTTAATAAATGGTGCTGGGAAAATTGGCTAGCCATAAGTAGAAAGCTGAAACTGGATCCTTTCCTTACTCCTTATACGAAAATTAATTCAAGATGGATTAGAGACTTAAATGTTAGACCTAATACCATAAAAATCCTAGAGGAAAACCTAGGTAGTACCATTCAGGACATAGGCATGGGCAAAGACTTCATGTCTAAAACACCAAAAGCAACGGCAGCAAAAGCTAAAATTGACAAATGGGATCTAATTAAACTAAAGAGCTTCTGCACAGCAAAAGAAACTACCATCAGAGTGAACAGGCAACCTACAGAATGGGAGAAAATTTTTGCAATCTACTCATCTGACAAAGGGCTAATATCCAGAACCTACAAAGAACTCAAACAAATTTACAAGAAAAAAACAAACAACCCCATCAAAAAGTGGGCAAAGGATATGAACAGACATTTCTCAAAAGAAGACATTCATACAGCCAACAGACATATGAAAAAATGCTCATCATCACTGGCCATCAGAGAAATGCAAATCAAAACCACAATGAGATACCATCTCACACCAGTTAGAATGGCGATCATTCAAAAGTCAGGAAACAACAGGTGCTGGAGAGGATGTGGAGAAATAGGAACACTTTTACACTGTTGGTGGGATTGTAAACTAGTTCAACCATTATGGAAAACAGTATGGCGATTCCTCAAGGATCTAGAACTAGATGTACCATATGACCCAGCCATCCCATTACTGGGGATATACCCAAAGGATTATAAATCATGCTGCTATAAAGACACATGCACACGTATGTTTATTGCAGCACTATTCACAATAGCAAAGACTTGGAATCAACCCAAATGTCCATCAGTGACAGATTGGATTAAGAAAATGTGGCACATATACACCATGGAATACTATGCAGCCATAAAAAAGGATGAGTTTGCGTCCTTTGTAGGGACATGGATGCAGCTGGAAACCATCATTCTTAGCAAACTATCACAAGAACAGAAAACCAAACACCGCATGTTCTCACTCATAGGTGGGAACTGAACAATGAGATCACTTGGACTCAGGAAGGGGAACATCACACACCGGGGCCTATCATGGGGAGGGGGGAGGGGGAGGGATTGCATTGGGAGTTATACCTGATGTAAATGACGAGTTGATGGGTGCAGTAGACCAACATGGCACAAGTATACATATGTAACAAACCTGCACATTATGCACATGTACCCTACAACTTAAAGTATAATAATAATAAATTAAAAAAAAAATACCCTGAAAATAATATAATTGCTTTTGAAAACAGCTTTATAAAAGTCTCCTCCCAGCCTCTCATAACAGATCTTCAGTGAAATCTGAAATTAGGTGAGGCCACCTTAACATGTTATAAAGAGCCATCAGAATATGGCAAGTCCCACATTGATTTAAGAGTCCCAGTCACAGGGAGTGTCTTCCATGCCTTTGCAGAGTTAAAATGCAATAGCCTTAGCCAGTTCATTAGTCATCCAGGGCTGTAATAATTATCATCATCACAACTAATGAAAATATCTGTTGTTAAAAGCTTGTAGCTACCAGGTATAGTGATGAGCACTTTCTGCACACCATTTCCATTGATTCTGATAGCCAGTCAGTGAACTAGAAAGTAAAGCTGATTCACGGGGGACGTACCAAGGATTTGCACTGGTTATATATTCAGCCAGCTAGTTATGTAGAATGGAATAGTGGAGACATAAACCCAGGCTGACATCAGAGCCTAAGATGCTACAGTAGTTTTGTGAACTACCCTTTTCAGCTGTTTTGTTGTTTTTTGCTTTGCTACATTAAAAGGATGGAATGCTAACATTTCTACTCACCTCTTAGAACATCTGAGGATTGAGACTTCGCCCTTCAAGAAAGAAACACTAGCCGATGAGTTGCTGACAATTTGGATGCCAAGGGTTCTAGGTGTAATGGGCCATCCACTCTGCAAGAACAAAGAAAAATACAATTTCAAGAGAGCTGAAGTTCCTCTAAGAGAGAAAGATTTCCCCAGAATGAAAGTAAGTCAGAAGAAAGCAACTGAGAAGGAGGAGGTGAACAGGGGCAGAAGCCTTATCCCAGAGAGTCAGCTTAACAAAGGACAATTCTGAAGGGAATGGGTTAAAGGCAGTAAGTAAAAGTTTTAAACAGCAATGACTCTGAAGCCAGCCTCCCTTGGATCAGACCCCAGTTTCGCTATTTACTGGTTTTGTGACCCTTGACAAGTTACTGAATCTCTGTGCTACTCAACCGCTACCTCAGTTTTCCCTTCTATAAAGTAAGAATAATATTAACATCTACCTTATCTGGTTCTGAGGGTTAAATGAATTGATACCCATTAAGTCATTAGGATAGTGCCTGGTTCAGAGTGTTTAGTAGGTGTCAGTCCTTATTACACATATGGTATTTGACCTCTTTTGAATTGGGTGGGGCCATATCATTATCTGCCCAAAGCAGAAATATGTCCCATGACCTGCTCTCACATCTTGTGCTTGCTCCAGCAAATCATCCTATTGAGACTCAGAAAGGACTCATTCCAGAAGAATCCAACTGCGCCCCTGTAGCCTCCCAGCAGGAACAGCTTATGGCCATACCGCAAGAGTTCTGCTGTGCCCCTTTCATAATTCCAAGAACAGAAAGTCTATTTAACTCAGAAGCCAAATGATTTAACAGCTGAAACCCTAGAGCCCCTTTCTTCTGGCCCCCACTTCTATTTCACTCAGTTCCCTCATCTGAAAAATAAAACCACTACTCACCTCACAGTATCGTGATGAGCTCCTTTTTATTAAATGACAACAAATTAAAAGGAGCTAGCACAGTGCCTGACATACAGTAGATAGTTTAAAAATACAATTGTCTCTCGATATCTGTATGGATTGGTTCCAGAACCTCCCTCAGATCCCAAAATCAGCAATGCTAGAGTCCTTGATATAAAGGGTGTAGGATTTGTAGGTGTCATCCTATGTACATCCTCCTATAGAGTTCACATCATCTCTAGATTACTTATAATACCTAATACAATGTAAATGCTATATAAATAGTTGTATAGCGAATAATGACAAAAAATCTGTACATGGTCACTACTGATACATTTCTTTTCAAATATTTTTGATCTGCAGTTTCTTGAATCCATGGTGTGGAACCCATGGGTACAGAGGGCCGATTATATTCATTTCTTTCCTTCTTTCCTTAAGCTACAGACAGCCCTTACTAAACACTCTTAAGGGACTAATGGCTTAAGGTAAAAAGCCTAGTGGGAAGTGGGGAATTAGTTCTGTCATTAAGCCACTGCTGCCTATACCATATCTACTGATTTATTCTTTCCCCAAATGCGTGTTTTCCTTAATGTAGATAGGTCAGAAAGAATGACTTCAATATAGGAATTAAATGAGTATAATAATAGTAATAATCACTAATAATATCTAGCTTCAGAAGTGTAGGAAAATTGGCTTCTGTTTCTTTAATAGAAAAGTCTATGGTTTTCTTTTTTGGTCCCTAGAAAACTGAATCATAATTTATTCCTGTGTGTTAAGAGGGGATCTATTCTGCTAAAATCATTAGATTTATTTCAGTTCACACAACAGAAGGAGACATTCTGGAGGCTCTTTTTCATTGTTAAATGAGCACCTATGTGGTATTGTCACAGATAAAGGAGATAAAGGCACTTTGAGGAATAAAAGAGAAAAGGCACTAGCATAAAAATTAATCAGATTAAGGGCATTAGTAGATAGAGACCTGCAATCCGTTTTCTACACCCCCTGTGTGACAACATGATAAAGGTAATCAGGGAAACTCGTGGAGAGGGCCCACAGTTTAAAGACCACTATGCTAGAAACAAAGGCTTCCTTGAAGTACTCTTTATGATGCTACACCTAACTCTCAGCAGGACAGCTAATTTCTCACACCAATCAGTCCATTGCAAGAAATGCTGATGTGGAAAAAAAATCCCTGCTGCACACTTTCCTGTCTTTCCCCAGATTCTAAATCTTCACACTGAAAATAATTTGCAAGCACAGGCATCTCTGGGATTCAGTGGGTTTTCCCTACCACCCCTTTGTTCTTTTAATCCTAGAGGGATGCTCCAAGCAGACAGGAAATGTGACCCAGAAGTGTGGTGACACATTTGTGTCTTGTTTTAGGAAGATGAGTGTTTCTCAGTCTCCTCTAGTTGAACTCACACATTCCATCTTTGGAGAAAGTTTTAAACAGTTCTGGCTTATTCAGAGTCCTTTATTCTTAGGACCAGTTTAGGAAGCTGCCTGCAGGGACACAATGGCCGTGGTGGGCACAGCACTTTGAATACATACCTTCAGGGATGGGAGTATGCTACTGATTTTCTTTTTCCCTTTTTTTTTTTTTTTTTTTTTGAGATGGAGTTTGGCTCTTGTTGCCCAGGTTGGATTGCAATGGCACGATCTCAGCTCACCACAACCTCTGCCTCCTGGGAGGCAGATTCTCCACCTCAGCCTCCCAAGTACCTGGGATTACAGGCACCCGCTACCACGCCCGGCTAATTATATATTTTTAGTAGAGACGGGGTTTCTTCATGTTGATCAGGCTGGTCTTGAACTCCCAACTTCAGGTGATCCACCCGCCTTGGCCTCTCAAAGTGCTGGGATTACAGGCATGAGCCACTGCACCCGGCCAGCTATGATATTTTCTTATCATGACTTCCCGGGCAGGATTTTTTGTTACCAATCAGTAATATCAGTCCTAATCCAGGTCACACTTCAAGAATCCATTTAAATGATCCTACACTGACCAATAGCTCAATAGAATATAATCACATCAACTTCAAATTAGTTCTAATTTTTCCCTTTGAATATAAAATGTCATTTAAAGTCTTCCTAAGGAAATAAATGAAAAATATGTGGATATTCTACAAAAATATCTATATCTAGGCAGGCTTTACCTAAATGAAACCAGTCATAGAAAATGTACCCATATTAACCAATAATTATTGATTTACTTTCATTTATTAATAAATCATTTATTTCCTTATTGAAACAGGACTTACGGGTAAGGAAACCAGGGATGATTAAAGTAAAATGTCTTGGGTTCAAACTGACACCAAGAAGCCTAAACATGCTCAGAGATGCCATTAGTCAATATGGAAAATGGAGGCAATCCAGGAAAAACCTGTTGTCTTCCCACTCCAACCCTGAGCAGCCCTGTGGGCCAAGAGTTTGTTGAACAGAAGTAGGGGGAACTAAATTTCAGACCCCTTGTTCTACCTCAGCCAGGTGCATTTTTACATTTCACAAACAGTACAGTCACCAAAAGCAGCCCAAGCTGCATTCCACAACAGAGTGAGAGAGCGGATCGGTAATGAGTCCTTGCTTAATAACAGAGACTGTCTTGCAGGAGGATCTTTGAAAAGGTGGCCTCTGCTTCATCCTTGTGCTTATTCAAGTGAAAGTGAAAGGTTTCCCTGTCATGACATAAAACTGAGCAAAAAATAATCACCATATCTCTTGCCAACTTTGTCTCCTTGACTCGGGGAGATTTTAAATATAGAACAAATGCTCTTGCATCAGTAGCAAACCAGCCCCTATGTCACTATTGGATTAATAATGCTTTAGGATACATATCTCTGATACAAAAGGCTCTAGCACACCAAATGCCCTGATACAAGAATACTTCCTACTGTAGGCATGGATATAGTAGTATATACTCAGTGCAATAGATGAGCAGTTATATTCTTTAGACATATAGAATAAATTTTATCTTTTCAAATGAAAATTCCAACACATTACTCTTCACAAGAAAAAAAAAAAAAGTCATGATCAGTTAAGACATTAGAACCCACCCAAATATTTTCTTCTGAATCATCTCTCTATCTGCTCGACTTCTCCCCTGCCCCTATGCTCCCATTGTCTGTAGTTACCAACAAGTAAATATGAATGCTGAATCAAGAACGAAAGAAAAACAGAAACATATATTTATGTAAACTTGTATTGATTCAACTAGGAAGAAACCCCACAGCTTTCAAGGCCTGAGTCGCAAATCATTGTGATCAGAAATGCTGATGTGCTAGGAATGCACAGTATTTTTGCTTATTATCATGGCCCAGGCCTGTTGCAGAGCAAGAATTAAGCTGAAAAACAGTAAATATGGCTTTAAGCTTCCATTTATCAGGCAATATTTTGGGAAAGGGGGGACGCAGTGGCGATGAGTCCAGGCTTACATATTCAGCTATACA
Organism: Theropithecus gelada; assembly: GCF_003255815.1. Classification (NCBI taxonomy): domain Eukaryota; kingdom Metazoa; phylum Chordata; class Mammalia; order Primates; family Cercopithecidae; genus Theropithecus; species Theropithecus gelada. The sequence goes on from NC_037685.1 coordinate 90,303,725, forward strand.
CTCAGTCACTGAAAGATCCGCATTTGGGAAAATCAGAGGGAGGTCACACCACCTTTCCAAACAAGAGAAAACTCTGTTCTTCCCAAGATGACCCGAAATGTTCTAATTATTGGTTATTCCCTCTGGTCGGTGATGCAGCCAACAAGCACGTAGAGTTCAGTGAACCCACAAGCGCACAGCTGTTATCTTTGACTTATGGCCAAAACAAAAATTGGAATGGAATTTACTCAGACAAGTGTAAAGGCTTCTGTTTAAAACAGCTATTTTCCAAGCCAGATAAACAGCTTTGAAATGGAGAAGAAATGAATCCTTTTCTAGAATGTCTGAATCAAAGTGAGGTCAGCATCTTGAAGACAAGATGTTAACATAGATTACCCACACGGCTGTACCAGTCTCCCAAAGCATGAGACAGCCTCCACACCTCCAAGTTATCTGTACTTCTACTTTTTTTTTTTTTTTTTTGGTCAAGTTGTTTTCGTGTTTTGGAAACAACTTTCTGCATTTGTGAAAGGTGGCTATGTTTAGTTAGTTAGTGATATAAAACATTAAGAACAGAGAATTGCTGTGCTGGAAGCTTCTGTGAGTGAGCAATTGCATAGGCAAGTGGCCTCTTTGGCCAGTAGCATCAGAGGCTCTTATGTGGCAGGTCGAGGGTGGAAAGAAACAGAGTGGTATTACTGTGGGCTTGAGTTAGTGATTCCGGCCTTTGAATTTCCACTAAGAAACATTAGCAAATACCCAATTTTTTATAGGTGGCAAAGGGACTGGTAAGAAATAGCTGGTAGGAGAAACAGGGAAAAATCACCCTCCCTGTTCCCTACACAAATACTGTGTGCCTGTGCTAATCTGGCAATCCATCTTACAATCACCAAACAGTGCAGAGCAAGGAAGCAATTCGCACTGCAATAGTGCTCCTCAGAGCTTTTCATAGCTTGATGCCTATTGCAGCTGCTTATATTGTACCAGCAGGTGGGTATAAAATAGCAAATTCCGGAGCCTACAGAAGCCGTGTCCCAGGGTAGAAGAGGAGATGATTTTTTTTCCAGTAGAGTGAATATGCATATCAATGTACCTGAATGGAGAGCTGGGTCCTGGTGAGCTGTCATCAGCAGCAAATCTGTCTGTACTTCCATCTCAAGTGGTCTATTTCAGCGATAACAAGGCTTATGTAGCAAGAGTTTGAAAAGCCTGCTTCTCTTGATTCCAGGGGGATTACAGACTATGTCTGCAGTGCGGACAGCCTTGAGCCCACTATCAACATTCATTCATTCCCAAATTCTCTCTGCACTCATCATTTGCAGCAATAATAAAATCTCACCAGTTTGGAAGTCCTGGGTTTTCTAAAATAGTAAGCGCCAAGTATCTAGACAAGGTAAGAACAATTATAACTACGTGGCATTGTGGCCTGTTCTAAAATACTCTATCATGAAGGCAGTCAGCTGCTTAATTGGTGTCAACCTCATACCCAACGGGCAGGGATAGTTATCAGAAGCCCACTGAACAAATGGATGGGACGTTTCAAACCTACGAGCATCAAGCTTCTCCAAAAATAACAAGAAGTGACAGATGAAGTCATGCTTAACAGAATTGGTTTAAAAATGTGAAATGGGTTTTTAAAACAGCACTGCCTTCATATTGGGTGTGAATGAGGCTTTGTATGAAATATTACAGGAGGGGAAACCCCTATTAAAGCTGAGACTCAGGCTTTGTTCTCAGTGTCTGACAATTGGATCTCTCTAGATAATACTTGAAAGGACTGAGAGGTGTGGCAGCGGATGGGTGGGAGGCCAAGGCTGTGTAAAACAACCCTCTAAGAAAGAGTTTCAGCAAGCTTCATACGTGGCACCATTAGGACCCGTCTGTGTAACAATTCCTGGACTGTTGCTTATCTGGTCATTTGTTTTCATAAAATGAGCAAGGAGAATCATGCCTGCCGCCTTCCTTCCCTCCCTTAGACCATATGTTTCCTGCTGGTAGTTGTCTGGTTATTTTATTTTACCCTTTCACCACCTGATTCATAGCTTTCTTATAATCCTCTAACGCTGGGGTCAGAAAAATTTTTCTGTAAAAGGACAGATAGTAAATAGATTAAAAGTTTGCAGACCATACAGTTTCTGTCACAACTACTTAACGCTGAGGTTATAGCATGACAGCAGCCACAGACAATACACAAATAAATAGGCATGGCTGAGCCCCAAGAAACGTTATCTACAAATATAGGTTGGGTGTCACATTTAGCCCATAGCCATAATTTGGGGATCTTTTCTCTAAGACACTGCATCTTAAACAAAGTCAGCTCTGGGAAATACTGTGGGTTTCATTTACTTTTCTACACTTTGATAACTCTGTGGTAGATTATTAGAGCCGGAGCTCCCTCATTTGTTCATATCTCCCACTCTCCGGGCCCCAGGGGAGTCTCCTCCCATACTGACTGTTATGGGCTGAATTGCATCCTCCCAAAATTCATATGCTGAAGGCCTAACGCTTAGTACTTCAGAATGTAACCATATTTGCAGATAAGGTCTTCAGAGGGATGATTAAGTTAAAAATAAGGTCATGACCCCTAATCCAACATAACCAGTGTCCTTATAAGAAGAGGAAGAGACATCAGAGATGCAAACATAGAGAAAAGACCATGTGAAGAGGCAGCAAGAGGGCAGCCATATGCAAGCCAAGGAGATAGGCTTCAGAGGAAACCAACCCCATACACCTTGATCTTGGAGTTTCAGATGCTAGAACCGTGAGTAAACACATTTCTGTTGTTTAAGCCACCTAACCTGGGGTATTTTGTTATGGCAGCCCAGGAAAACTAATATACTGACACTGGGCCAATCATGTGACTTTCTTTGGCCAAGGGGCAGTAGCAAATGTAATATAAGCAAAGACTTGGAAAGTATCTCTTGCTGCTCTTGAGAGCCCTGCCAGCAACTAAGTCTGGGCTAATCTGCTGGATGGGGTGATAACATGGCCAGTCAGCTCATCAAGTCAAACCCCAGATGCAGCTGCCTAGCTGACTGCCAGTCACCGCACATGCATGAGAGACTCCAATAGAGATCAGCAGAAGAGCCACACAGCTGAGACCAGTCCCAACTGCGGATCCACAGAACACTGCTATTGTTTTAAGCCACTAAGTTTTGAGGTAGTTTGTTACATACATGAGGCAACTGGTACACCACCTACCCACTTCCCATGTCTTCTCTACCCTAATACTCAGACTATCTTCTTTGTCTCTTGCTTACTTGGGCTGCTTCAAAGCCTCACTCCTTTATTCAACTCTCGCCTACCCTCTCCAACTAGCCGGTAGTTCAGTCTGGTGCCTCATCCACTCAAGACACCACTCTCTGCTGGGTGAGCGTATTCATTTTCTCTTGCTATGATAACAAATTATCATAAACTTTGCAACTTAAAACAGCATGCACATTTATTATCTCCAAGGTCTGTAGGTCAGAAGCTTGACATGGATCTCACCAGGTTAAAATCAAGGTGTCGGCAGAACTGCGTTCCTTCCTGGAGGCTCTGAATCAGTTTCCTTGCTATTCACATTGTTGGTAGAATTTATTTTCTTGCTGCTGTAGGATGGAGAGCTCTGTTTTCTTGCTGGCTGTGAGCTAAGGGGTGTTCCCAGCCTCCAGGGGCCACCCACATGTTTCAGCTGTTAGTTCCTTTCCTTGATCTTCAAAGCCAGCAAGGTAGGTCAAGTCCCTCTCATGTTTCAAATCTCTCCTGCCTCTTCATTTATCACATTTCTCTGACTCCAGTGAGGAAATTTCTCGCTTTTAAGGGTTTATGTGATTAGACTGGGCCCACCCTGATAATCCAGGATGATCTCCCCATCTCCAGATCCATAACCTTGATCACATCTGTAAAAAGCCCCTTTTGCCACATAACATAGCACATTCATAGGATCTGAGGATGAGGATGTGGATATTTTCAAAAAAGAAGGGATACATTATTCTGACTACAATAGTTGGCAACTTATGGCAATGAAATCAGAGACAGCCTGGCAGTGATGGCTCACTTCTGTAATCCCAGCATTTTGGGAGGCTGAGGCAAGAGGATCACTTGAGTTGAGGAATTTGAGACCAGCCTGGGTAACATAGACCCCTTGCTTTCAAAAGATTTTTTGAAAACAGCCAGGTGTGGTGGCATGCACCTGTAGTCCCAGCTGCTCAGGTAGCTGAGGCAGGAAGATCTCTTGAGCCCAAGAGGTCAAGGCTACAGTGAGTCGTGATCATGCCACTGTATTCCAGCCTGGGCAACAGAGCGAGACCCTGTCTCAAAAAAAAAAAAAAAAGAAAAAAAAACAGGAAGAAATCAGAGATTCTAGTTCTCACCCACTCTCCATTACAATGGGGATTTTTAAAAAGCTAACTACAACCTCGATGTGGCCCAATCCCCTCCACAACCACTATACAGCAGCCCTAATAGTCTAAAATTGTTGCTCTTATTTACTGTGAAGTAGTCTTCACCCATCTGTCCCTGCATCTGTACAGCTCTTCTCCATACATAGTTGTAAATTAGGACATGTGGACTACGACCACCTGAATATGAGGTTTTCAAGAATAGTGTCTAGAATCCTGTATGTCATTGTCTTGGGAAAATGAGCTCTAACAGGTAGTCATTTTTCTATCCCCGCCGCTTCAAGCTCTAAGAAGTTGCTAACATCTAATAGTGTGTACAGGGGAAGTGCCGGTGTTATAACGAGTATCATAAGTTTCTACTCCTATCTACATGGAATTTTGCAAACTGGTTTACTGTAGCCTATTAAAGCTACCAAGACCCATTCTATATCAGTTAGGATGCCTTCAGCTGCAAGAAAAAGAAATTGATTTAAACTGGCATACACAATATGAAAAATTACTATTTCACATTACAAGAAGCACAGACACGGATCAGACTTCAGGGTTAGTTAACTCTGTGGCTCAGAAAAATAATCAAGGTCCCAGTTTCATTCTCTCTCTCCACGCTGACATTCTTGTGTCTCAAGTTGGGAGCAAGGTGTCTGTGGCTCTTTCTGGCATCACATCCAATTAAAACAACATCCAGAGGAAGAAGGGCGATTGTCTCTTCCTGTGCCTCTACCTTTGTTGTGAGGAAACGTTTTCCCACAAGTTCCCCTGGTAGACTTCCCTCTGGTTTCATTGGCAGAATTGACCTAATTTTAAAACAAGGCAAGGGAATGAGAACATGTCACTTCATCAAGGCCTTCCTTGATCCCTTGATCACCCTTTTAAAACAGCAAGTGCTCCTGACAACATCTCCCAGCATTCCCTTCTGCCCCTGCTGAGGCCGGGTTTTTCTCCTTAGTTTTTATCATCACACGATTTGCTTTGTTATTTGTACTTTTTCTTCCACACACACGAGAATGTCAGTTTCATTGTGTTAGAGATCCAGGGTTGTTTTATTCACTTAAAACAGTATCTGTCACATAATAAGGGTCTCTTGATATTGTTACATAATTGAAAGAGTTATAACCCTCGAACTAATCAAGCCCTTGGTGCAAAAAGTAAGATCCACCTCTCCTAAGTCATATGGCTGTGGTGGGGAGGATGAATTACAGAACAATATTGAGTTAATGTTATGAGAAGGTGTGGTGAGCAAATGCTAGATAGGCAACCTACATCCTCACACTTCACTTCATTTCCCACCATGACCATCACCAACATTGACAGATGGGCATGTCAAATCTTAGAGGGGCTTACAGGTCTCAGGTCATCTTTTCTTCCAAGGAGTCCCGGTCCAAACTAGATAGGTAGAAACTTCTTTTCAGAGATTCATTTATGCTATTATCATTTACGGTAGAAGGAATGATTACTAATCAAGTCCAGTAGTTTTATTTAATCTTTGCTATTCCAACAGTTTGTAATACTTTATATAATTTACTCTTAGAATTCTGAGGAAACAATTTACCTGAAGTTTACATGCTAACAAGAAGGGGGTTTCTCAGCCAGGCAGAGTGGCTCATGCCTGTAATCCCAACACTTTGGGAGGCTGAGGCTAGAAGATCACTTGAGGCCAGGAGTTCAAGACCAGCCTGGGAAACATAGACAGACCCCCATCTCTAAGAAAAATTTAAAAAATTAGCTGGGTGCGGAGGCATATACTTGTAGTCCCAGCTACTCAGAGGCTTAGACAGGAGGATTACCTCAGCCTCTCAGTAGCTGGGACAAAGAGAGAAAGAAAGAGAGAAAGAAAGAGAGAAAGAGAGAGAGAGAAAGAGGAAGGAAGGAAGGAAGGAAGGAAGGAAGGAAGGAAGGAAGGAAGGGGTTTCTCCTGGTAATAACCAACTAAAGAAATTAATGGAAGCAGTAAAAGGGGCTGAGGAAAGCCATTAGACTGATATCAGGCTATTCAAAGCACCCCAGCTGGTTGGGAAAGGCAGCAAGCTTCATAATGAACATCAGACATTTATGGCATAACCCATAATATTTCCCAGCATATTCTGCTCTCAAGGTTTTTGAGAGCCTGAAGGTAGGGGATCACCATGTCTTTTAAGATCTCCTCCTAGACCCCTCCCTCAGAGAAGAACCAGTATGTTCACTGCAGACAGACATAGATCGGCTGCCCGGTTGATGTCAGTCCTAGAAATCTCTTTCCATTCTCCTTCCAAAAACCTTTCTTTACCTTCGAGAAGAAAACAAGGGGAACATTTGGTCTGTTTATCCTGAATGATTAGCATGGGAGGGTCTTGTTACACACATATTAGGTTGCTGCAAAAGTAATTGCAGTTTTGGGCATTACTTTCAATGGCAAAAACAACAATTACTTTTGCACCAACCTAATATGACCCAAACTAACCCAGGCTCCAGGGTCCTCTTCCCCTTGGAACCCACTTTGCCTAAGCAAGGCTTGCTTCCTTCAGAAGCCTCACTTCACTTAGTCATTGCCCTCACCATCCCCTACAGGCTTTGTTCCCCTGGGGGACTGATTCTGCTCCAACAAGCAACCAAAGAACAGCCTGAATGACTCCTGCCAGTTTCCATCCCTAGACCTCCAAACTCCTTCTTGGAATTCCTTATAGCCTCTGGGGCCAGCTCCTCTCAAAGAAGCCAACCCTCTTTAGGCACTCCCTGAGGAAACCCTCGTTATCATCTAATATTTCTATCATTTATTTTCTTGCTCAAATTGTTCCAACTTCGGCACTCTTAAAAGTTACTCCGGGTTGGGGCTTGGCGGCTCACACCTGTAATCCCAGCACTTTGGGAGGCCGAGGCGAGTGGATCACAAGGTCAGGAGATTGAGACCATTCTGGCCAACATGGTGAAACCCCGTATCTACTAAAAATACAAAAATTATCTGGGCATGGTGGCACATGCCTGTAATCCCAGCTACTCAGGAGGCTGAGGCAGGAGAATTGCTTGAACCAGGGAGGCGGAGCTTGCAGCGAGCGGAGATGGCGCCACCGCACTCCAGCCTGGTGACAGAGGGAGACTCAGTCTCAACAACAACGACCAAAAAAGTTACTCTAGGTTGACACTTGTGTCTTTCCAGAAAGAGATCTTTCTTTTTACACACTTCCTTACTCCATGAGATGATCCAGATTAATTTTGTATTTTCCCAGCCTACCCAGGAATTTATCACTCCTTTATGAAGCTCTGGTTTCCTTTATTGAAAAACAGTGTTGAGAAACCAAGATCTGGGCATCAGGTGTATTCATTGCTGTCGTAGTGTCATTGCTCGTAGGCCCTTTCAGCAGAGAGAGGTGGGAATGCGTATCTGTAGACTAACCTATGCGTACCCACATATCTATATTTTTGTACCTATCTATCTATATATAGATCAAAGTCCATGAGTTTATGCTGATACCTCTGATTCTAGTCCAGCACCATAGGTTTCATTTTAGCCTTACCCCGTTCCTTATCTGTAACATCTTTCTTCAATAGTGAAAGATCTGGCTTATTATCTACTTTCTGATTCTATTTATTATATAAGTAGATATATTTACTTGTTTATTCAACTCCAGTATATGCATAAAGTATTTCAGGATTTCTAACCCATGACCCCGTGAGAAACACATTTACTAACTAAAATACATTACTAGTATACAGTTATTTTTGTCTTTACAATATTTAGTCAAAATACCTTTTTCCAGAGTTGCCTAGGTAGTTCATTCTTAGGGCAGACACAACTAAACATGCTTTTAAGGTCATACTTTTAGGTCCTGCTTTTAAATGTGCAGTCTAATTGAGTGGCAATTATATATTGTACCAGATCTTTGTCTTCCTTATCAGGTTAAAGCTCTTCATTAAATAAGAATAGGCTTGACCCTTGTGCATATTGTATTTATGCTATATTATTTTTCTATATACTACTTCAGATGCCTGAGATGAACATTATAAATTTCTTTCTACTATTCTAAATTTGTATTATCCCCTTAAGTGGTATATTGAATTGCTATAGTTCACAACCTCCAGCCATAAAATACAAAGCAATAAAATCTTCTAATTAATGCACACATATGCAAAGTTTATAATTAAATGCAAAGCTATAATTGGGCCCAGTGCCCCATCTAACACAAAACAGCAATAGCAATGAACTAGAGGGAAAAAATAATAGCTGGAATACTCAGTCATTGAAGCTGAAATGGTTATTTACAATAACTTAAAGAAAAAACATTATTCCAGATTGTAGGGAGAAGAAATATCCATAAAACCAATAAGGAGAAAATCTCTCTCAATTTATCATTACACAGGCGGATAAGGTCTACTATGCTTGTAACACACTAAGGTGGGGGAAGACCATAGCAAATTTATGGATGTGGTAGCTGTGGAAACAAGCTCATCTGTTGACTATAATCTACTCACATGTACCCCTTCATACAGCCCCCCAAAGATATATATATATACACACACACACACACACACACACACATACATACACACATACATACACACATACACACACATACACATACATATCTCCATCGCTGGGAGCCTTAAATTCCCACTTCTACTTGATTTTTTCTTTTACAAATTTCCATATAAATATTACGACTCTTGCTGCAAATGGAGTTATTCTATCTTTGACTACAAAGTATTTCTGATGATATCAACTGACCTGCAAATACACTCTTCATGAAAAACTTGTTTTTAAATTTTAAGATACTAATAATAATTTAGGAGTTCTGAATTTCATATGGAATGGAAAAAATCTGCATTATTGTGTTCTATTAGTTTTAGGACCTAATTAACCAAAGTTGCCCCTCCCCTAGTCTTCTAATTGAGCACTAAATGTCACCAATATCCACACAGCATCCCCTCAAGGCAGAGCATAGCAATCATTCATCATTCCTCTATTTCTCTCTACCCTGGGACATGTTCAATCCATCAATAAATCCTATTAGTTCTAGCTCCAAAATGCAGCATGAGTTCATCTCCATTTTTCCGTCTCTACAGCCACAGCTCTAATCCAGCCCACTATACACTATTAGTGGACCACTGAGGTAGCCCCTAAACTCCTCTCCCAATATTCACTTTTCCTACCTTGCATCCATCCCCTGTGACTGCAGCCACTCAGTCATTTTTCACAAATATAAATTGAATCATCATACTGCTTTGTTTAAAGAATGTTCGGCCGGGCATGGTGGCTCACGCCTGTAATTCCAGCACTTTGGGAGGCCGAGGCAGGTGGATCACTAGGTCAGGAGATCGAGACCATCTGGCTAACATGGTGAAATCCTGTCTCTACTAAAAAATACAAAAAATTAGCCAGCTGTGGTGGCGAGCACCTGTAGTCCTGGTTACTCGGGAGGCTGAGGCAGAATGGCTTGAACCCGGAAGGCAGAGCTTGCAGTGAGCCTAGATCGTGCCACTGCACTCCAGCCTGGGCGACAGAGCGAGACTCCGTCTCAAAAAAAAAAAAAAAAAAAAAAAAAAAAAGGTCAAGGCCTCCCATTTTCTTGTTGGTAAAAGACCAGGCTTGGTCTGGTCCCTTTTGGGGACTCATCTTGACCCATTCTTCACTCTGAACTCAAGCCCACAGCCATCCTTCAGCTCCTGGATCATTTCCTTTCTCCTCAGGGACTTTGCCTATTCCTCCCTCTTTGCTATACTGGCTACTCAATACAAAAGTCACCTCCACTAAGAAATCCTCCCTAGCCCCCATGTAAAAAGTCAGAGTACCTCTCATATATTCTCTAAATACAATGGACTTTTTCTTCACAGCACTAATTATAGTTGAAATTGTACATGTGTCTGGAAAATTATTTAATTACTATTTTTCTACCTCCACTAGACTACATGTGGGTTCTCTATAATGTCCTTTGCTCCTAAGAGCATCAAAGTTTGGCACTTAGTAGGTAATCAATATGTGTTTATTGAATGAATACTGGATAGAGAAAAGAAATAGCCTGAATATACGGAATTTTCACTTTTGCTTTCTTCATCAACCATCAACAGCAGGTGGAATAAAAATCCTGTCAGGGCACGTGAACCTCCTATTGTGATCCCTGAAGTTCTGCTGTGCTCAAGACAGATGGAAACCCTGCAGCAGCCTCGCAGAATGGCTCTCAGATATGACCCGCACATAAAGCAGAGAGCAGGATGATGCTCCAGAGCCGAGTGCCGGCAGCCTGTTGACGTCCATAAAATACAAGGCTAGCTCCGGCTTTGACCCTCTCAGGTCTAGTAAAACATGGCAAAAATGTAGAGAAGGGGTGAGCTGCTGTCTTGGAATTATTCCAGACAATTTGAATATATGACCAATGTTTAAATATATGACCGTTTTTCAGCCGCTCTGTATTACCTGCAAATGTGCTATCATCTTTTTAACCTCCAAGAGCAAGAGACTAAATGCTTTGACAGTGATTTTTCTTCTTTCTGGCATTTCCAGGTGACATATTTTAGTGAGACAAAAATAAGGGTAATGCTTTCTGACCCTCTCTTTTGTAGCTCCCACAAAGATATCACGTCTTGACCATATGGGATGTGGAAGGCAGAGAAGTGACCAACCTAGGGAGGAGAGATGGCCACCTCTGGGAAGGAGCCAAGAGGCCAAACGCTGGGCCCAGTGTATGCAGTCAATGCTCACCTACTCCAGGAAGGAGTCAGTATGCATGTGTCCAGTCCCCAGGTGCTGGCTGAGCACCACAAAGGACTTACAGGTGGCAGGAGTTCTGGGCATCAGCCATGGGCTGTGAAAGATGATAGAAGCAGCATCCAACTCTAAGAAAGGGGCCAGTAGTAAGCACGCAAGAAGAATCACTGTCCTTGGCCAAGGAAACCTGGTTTATGGAAAGGAGCAGGGGTAATTGAGAAACAGAGAGGACAAAAAGCCAACCAGACTGACTCCCTGTCGCTCATCATGCTCATCTTTGAATTTTATTGAGATTCCGTAAGGGTGTACGCTCTTAATGGGCTCATTTTTTGATCTTTGTCCCTGTGATGAATCTGCCAGGGACATCCCCAACCCTGGATCAATTCAACTACCTACATCTCTATTCACATACCTGGTCAGCTAATCAGGTAACTCAGGAGAAAATTATCCTAACTGAGCAGGATGGTCTAATTACTAAAATCAATGACCTACTTCACCTCCATCTGAGCGTGCCCAGTGTACCCAGTCATCTTCCTCAAGATTCCATTTAAAAATACTGACATCTCAGTGGGTTCTTTCAACCTCTCCACTCCCATTATATTCCATTCTCACCACGACTCTCTGCCAACTGGACCTTCTATTTTGTGAAGAGAACCAAAATCTTAGGGTAAAAATAACTCAATCTCCTGCCCCTACCCTTTGACTTGAAAAGGTATCTGGACCTTTGCTTTCTTCCTTTTTTATTTTTATTTTTTTAAGACAGAGTCTCACTCTGTCTCCCAGGCTGGAGTGCAGTGGCATGATCTCAGTTCACTGCAAGTTCCACCTCCCAGGTTCACACCATTCTCCTGCCTCAGCCTCCCGGGTAGCTGGGACTACAGGCACCCACCACCATGCCTGGCTAATTTTGTTTTTGCATTTTTAGTAGAGATGGGGTTTTACCATGTTAGCCAGGATGGTCTCGATCTCCTGATCTCGCGATCCACCCGCCTCGGCCTCCCAAAGCGCTAGGATTACAGGCATAAGTCACCGCACCTGACCTTCTTCCTTTCAACCTCAGAAAAAGTGGTGACTCTTCTGCTCCTCAAAGTTAAGCCCTCCACATGCACTCTGAATTATACCCTGTCCAAGTCCTCAGCAAACTTGCTCCATCAATTACATCCTCCTTTCCTTTCCTCTATCTTCAACTTCTTTCTTGCACCAACTCTTAGCTACTCTTTCCACATTAAAAAAAGAAAAAAGTTATACCTTTACCTTTTTCCTTCCCTATTTTCCCAGGTGACTTAAAAGGCTCTTCTATAACTCAAAAATGTTTCCTTTGTCACCTCCTATTCACCTGGCACAACTGAAACAGCTCTCACCAAGTCAACAATCACCTGCTCATGATGGAAACCAATGGACACTTTTCTATGTCTCACTCACTGCATTTAACACTGTTGTCCACTTTTTCTTTCACTGGCTCTTGTGACACCAGTCTCTTCTATCTTATTCTCTCTCTATTGCTTCATAGACTCTTTAACTGATATCTCTTCTTCTCCCTTTCTCTTCTTACACTACCCTTATTACTTATAAAATCTCACCAACACCAGCTTTCACCAACCACATATATACAGAGGACTTTCAAAGAGCCAACCCTGATCTCCTTAGCTCCAGGCTACTCTGTGCAAAGAGTCTATTAATCATTTCTATGCGGGCATTCCAGAACGATCTCCAACTCATCACATCCCAAATTGAACTCATGCGCTTCCTCACAAAAATTCCTTATTTTATTGTTTTCAGTCTCCGATGATTACTTAATTCCCCCAAAGTCACCCAAACCCAGAGCTTAAGAATCAGTCTAGAATCTTGCCTACCCTTTGCCCTTCACACACAGTTGTTCACCAAATACGATTGATTTGTCCTCTTAAGTAAGTCTTAACAGCTCTACTCAAGTCTATCTTCACTTTCACTGCTACAGTTAGGGCGCTCATCATTACTTTCCGGAACTGTAGTAAGGGACTCCACTCCTAATTTATCTCATCGCCTCTGCTATACTCTTATCTTAAATTTGTCCTCCAGAGTTCTATGCTTTTATTTTTTAAAAGACAAATTTTGGGGAAAATAAGAAAACTTCTACCATGTCACATAAGTTATTCCCAATCTGAAGAACATCATTACTTCCCCTCATAATCAGTACATTATAGGTAAGTTGATAATACTTATTGCATAATATTTCATGAGTTCATTATATGTAAAAGGTTTAGAAGAGGGTTCCATACAAAAGAGTACTCAAAAAATTATGTAATCGTCTAGTAAAAACTCAATAAATGTTCAATAAATAAATAACTGAGATGCTCAGCAGAGGATTTGGTGATTTGCATCCCAGTGTTAAGGTGCCCAGAAAGCCAAGTGTGGGCCCAGCAGACTTCAGATTCCAGTTTACTTGGGAAGAAATGGTTGACATGATATCAGTTAAGGCCTTCAGTGGCTTAAAGATTGAATTTCTGATTTCTACAACCGACATGTAAGTAGGCAGAACAATTTGGGATAAAGAGTACATTAACCATGAGATCTCTTTCTTTCTTATTTTTACCTCTATTGGGAATGATTTGTTAGCATTTTCTTGTTTGCTTTTTCATTTTTTGAAATCTTTTAGAATAGACACACACAGGGTAAGATGAACTATATTTCACTCAGTGGAAACATGTTCTAACTGATGCTGCTGGTTAATGGATAAGATCTTTGCTTTTTCTGTCTGAAATCTTTAAGTATCGACACATATAGGATAAGAACTGTATTGCACTCAGTGGAAACTCAAGTTATAACTGATGTTCCCCAGGTAATTAATGATGAAAAAATGATCAAATGCTGACAGTGAAGATGCTGATCAACAGTGTCTCTTCTCTAACCCACCTATATGACATACGTTTGACAAGAGAAATTTCCAGAACCTGGTAACCTTAAGGAGGGTTTACATGAAAATACAGTCATCTTGCAGAATCACAGGTGGCAGACCTTGTCTCTGTCAGAGGCACTGAAATTTATGCTGCAAAAGGATGTCTCTGTGCTCTTTCACAGCAACCTCTAAGACACGCCTGAACTTCCCTTAATGATCTGTCATTGTTATTTATCTAAACCAGGTTGACAAGCTATTTACGTTATTAGCCTCCTCTAACATTTGTGGACAGTGAGTTTCTCACATTCCAAACTTATTTCTTTCAGATCTAAAGGGGTCACTCCGATATACCTAGATTTGAGGGAAAAAAACAATAAAGGGCTAAAGGAGAAAACATTTGAGTAAAACCATGAGATAAAATGGCAAAATACTGTTCCCCCAAATCTTTCACTGGGGCAGGATACAGCCACTACTTTCATTCAACACAAAGACCACAAACCACTGCCAATAATGAAAGGCAATTTTTTTTTTTTTTTTTTTTTTAGACGGAGTCTCGCTCTGTCGCCCAGTCTGCCAGGCTGGAATGCAGTGGCACGATCTCTGCTCACTCCAAGCTCCGCCTCCCAGGTTCACACCATTCTCCTGCCTCAGCCTCCCAAGTAGCTGGGACAACAGGCACCCACCACCACACCCAGCTAATTTTGTTTTTATTTATTTATTTATTTATTTATTCATTTATTTATTTTGAGATGGAGTCTCGCTCTGTCGCGCAGGCTGGAGTGCAGTGGCGCGATCTCGGCCCCCTGCAAGTTCCGCCTCCCGGGTTCACGCCATTCTCCTGCCTCAGCCTCCTGAGTAGCTGGGACTACAGGCGCCCGCCACCTCGCCCGGATAATTTTTTGTATTTTTAGTAGAGACGGGGTTTCACCATGTTAGCCAGGATGGTCTCGATCTCCTGACCTCGTGATCTGCCCGTCTTGGCCTCCCAAAGTGCTGGGATTACAGGCGTGAGCCACTGCACCTGGCCAAAAGCACATTATTTTTTAAAAGAGATACTAGCTATTACATTTTAGACATTTTTATTCTTCTTACTCCTTATTATTCTAGGATTCAGAAAAGATTTTCATAAAATTTACTTGTGTATATAAACATGGTGCTAGTGCCTAACACAGGGTAAGTATAACAAACATCATCATTGCTGTTGTTATTATTGTCATTATGATTATCAACTCCCATACTCCAGTGGGGATATGACCAGAGGACAGAGGCAACTGTTAGTATGTATTACTATGTCTTCTATTTAGGGAGATTAGATAGTTATGTATGTATGTTCACATATATATACATATACATGAATGACTTTTGCATTTATCACATCACCTTCACTTAGGATCCCTGTGACATGGGTAAGGTAATATAATTATCTTTTTTTTTTTTTTTTTTTTTTTTGAGATGGAGTCTCACTCTGTCACCCAGGCTGGAGTGCAGTGGTACCATCTCGGCTCACTGCAACCTCCGCCTCCCAGGTTCAAGCGATTCTCCTGCCTCAGCCCCCCGAATAGCTGGGATTACAGGCGCCCGCCACCACGCCCAGCTAATTTTTGTATTTTTAGTAGAGACGGGGTTTTGCCATGTTGGCCAGGCTGATGTTGAACTCCTGACCTCGCGATCCACCCACCTTGGACTCCCAAAGTGCTGGGATAACAGGCATGAGCCACCATGCCTGGCCTCAGTGATATAATTATCTTAATTTTACATACAGAAAAGCTACACCAAATGAAGCAGATCAACTGTGCCACAGCAATCAATGGAAGATTTGTGCCTGAATTTCTGCCTTTCAGTCTCCTAGCTTTTTTGCTCTTTCCTTTTGAGGTTGAGGGATTGAGATGCAAGGGAGGTCAGGGATGAAAGATAATATTACAAGAAGATGTTCTCCAGGTTATCTGTGTCCCACAACATATGCAAGATATAGAGTTGTCAAGCAATTGATTTTGTTTGTGGCTGTGGCTTATAAAATTTGTCCCTTTAGTTTATTATCTTTGATAAATTAATTGTAAATAGGCATTAGCCTACATTCATGATTTATTGTTTGTTGCAGCAGCATGAAAAGTCAGAAAACTGCACTACAAGGGCTCAAATTTTTCTTTGAATTTATAATACTTGTTCTAAAGGAGAAGAAGTGGGATTCTGACAAGCATGGGTTGATTTCCCATTATGTTTCCTAGCTTCTTGGCTCAATAAACTAGACCTTCAACAGTGCCAAACATACGTTGACTGCCCTGGATCACCCAAGGTATGCTGGAGGCCTTAGGAGACCATATGTTAGGCATCTGACATATGTTAAAAAAGAGCTGGTCATATTTCTGAAGCGGATTTCCATAATGGAGCTTCAGCAGTGCTGGAATTAGCCCTGTAGCTCATCATGTTTAATTCATGCTTAATTACATTTGAATCCGTGAACTTTCCATGAAGTCTTTACAATTGCACTTCCATTGCAGTAGTCGTACTTGCTGAATTTTTCTGCTTTAAAGACAAATGTCAGTGCCTTGTGAAATTTCACAATTATGCTATTCACTGTCATTTTGCATCCAGCTATAAATCAACATAATTTGATGATAGCTGTACAATTATGAAAATACTATCAAAGTAGACATCACCTATGTGAACCTAATGGTAACCATTTGTGTAATGAAGTCAGTTAAAGTTATGAAATTCCCAGCCAGCCTGAACTTAACAGAATATGAAGTCATTTAACTTAATTGAAAGTGTTAGTTGAGTTTTTCTATTTTGGCTATAGAAGTTCCACACAAATTAGAGCTGTTTAGGGAAGTACTGCCTCCGTAGTTGTCTTTAACACAGAGCAGGCAAGATTACCAGATTTACAGTGGTATTCCATTCTCAGTCAACCTTCCTCTCTAAGTACCATTTGATTATCGCCTACTGCCATGTTTACATCAAGTGCTATAAAGCCTGGTATCAGAAAGTCATAGAATCATAGCCGAAAAGAATTTTATAGATTCTCTAATCCCTACATTCATTTAACAAATGAGAAACTCAGACCCAGACTGTCCAAAAAAATCACAGTTTTAGGGCAGCAGACTGGAGCTGAAGCTCAGATTTCCTGACACCAAACCAGGGATAGTTTGGGGCATGTACTGGAGCACATGTCAGTAAGGGTTATTGAGAGTCACAAGTAAAGCCTGAAGCTTTGCTCCTGCCTGAGAAATGCAATACCAAAGAGTAGAATTTTGTTTCCTTCTCCACCCAAATAGGTCATCGCCTCTAGTCTGGCTTTATGCCTGAAAACCTCACCATTGTAGGTCTTTCTCTAAATTTACACCATTGCATTCCTAGGAGAATACTGTTAAAATGGAAATCATATATTATACAACAGGGGCTATCCCCTGAAATTGTCCAAGGAATCCTTCAGCATGATTACCACGCTGGAAATCAGGGCCTAAATTGGTGGGACAGGGGACTGATCATATTTGATGGAGGTAACTGACAGAATGCATTGACAAGAAGGGACATTGGACATGGTTGAGAACAATGGTGAGTACCTGGAATCTGAAGGTCTGGATAGGAAACAAGCTTTGGAGGGACAGAAGTGAGTGCTTATAATAGACTGGGAAATAAGAGAGACAAGGCTCTGATGAAGAGCATTGGAGTGGATGAGTAATACCCACACACTGGAAACCATGAATGACCAATGACCAGCACTACCATCTCTGGAGAATTATATCTCCATTGAGTGTTTTCCTTTTTTAACCCCTTCTCACTCAGAAAAGGCAAGAAAACTTCTGTGTCTATCTTAAACACGCTTGCCTAAGGTTTTCTCTGGGTATGTATGGCCAAAAGGTGGTCGATCCTTTAACCAGAAAGTCCATTTTAGAAAAGTCTCCCTGAGTTCAGACAGCAAAGGAAAACCTCCCAAACAAGTCATCATCTTCCCATCATTTTGCTACAAAGCTTCCTCAAGAATGTAGCAAGTTCTGAAGCCCACGAAGTACAGGAGAAGACGTACAGTGACCATCTGGCAACACTTCTGCCTTCTTCCTCTCTTCCCACCTTCAAGCCTTGTGTGTGCTGTGCTGGACGAGGTGATTATGGTGACACTTAGGGGTTCTAAGCTAAGCAGGTCCTACTCTGCTTTAAACTGAGTAAATATATAATGGGGTGGGCAATTCCCATTGAGAGGTAATGCCCTCTTGGGATAAGAAGATGTTACAGTTACAAGACACTTTCTGGTGTGTTTAAGTCAATCCACAGCAAGCCCCTATGCTGCGTGAGTCAATAGGAGTAGAAAGAACATACAAACACAAACCCTACTCTCACGAGCTTAGAGCTCCATGGAAGAGAGACAGCATCTCTGTAGAAAGATGGCCAACAATATCAAGATCAGAGGAAGGGAGGTGGAAAAGGAAAATGTAAATGGGTGAAGGGCAAAGGATAGCACATACACCTTTAAGTAGGCTGTAACAACAGTTATGTGAGCACTGTGTTCTCAGCACCATGCTATGATTTATATACCTTATCTTATTCGATGGCATTTATGACTTTAGATCTCCTGGAACAAACTGTAGTAATTAGTGGATTCATACCTGTCTCCAAATACTTACCTATAGGAGAAGTAACTGAGCAATGTACATCATTTATGGATGACAAAATTGGTGCCTGTCGTTTGATAACAGAAAGTCAATGGCGGAAGCTCTGCTTTATAGGCTTTCCTCGAGAAATATTATCTGCTATTTTATCAGCTTTGCTTCGAGTGTCCCGTAATAACTGTCACAGTATCCTGGGTAGAGCAGATGCCCAATATTCACTTCTTGGTTTGCTTCGGGTTATAATTTTTTGTGTCCTGAGGGACTCCCCATTTTTGTCATTAGTGAGTGTCCAAATCCTTACCCCTCAGCTTGTCAGCAATTCAGATTTCCAAAATGCTTGACCAGACATAGCCAGAGAATACCTACTGGGAGTCTTTGGCTGATGTATCCCCAACATGTAAACCGTGAACCTCTCCCTTCTTTACCTCCACACACCCACAAACTCTTCCAAGTGCAAAGTCACTCAGAAGTACAAAAGGCACAAATGGAATTGAGAGATTCATGATGCAAAGACACAACGTGGCCCGGAAGGTGCTAGAGGGTGAGGGAACAACAGTGCTTGTCATGCTAAAGACATTTTCACCCAGAGCAGGCCAAACCTTTGTCTGCCAGCTTTGAAAATGCTGGCCACAATATGACTTCGGTTTGCCAGGACAAAAGAGATTCTATTGTGAAACACCCTCTGGGTTCAGGGAAATAATTATTAACTGTGGCTTCCATAGGCTAGGATTATGCCAGGTGGAAAAAACCACGTGCTTTAATCTGCTCGATCTGAAATGTGAAATTGGGCCTAAACACTTCCTAGTGCTCTAAATGCTTCTGGGAGAACTAAGATCTTATTGCCTTAGACCTTATGTTCTAAGCCCAGGCTTTTCTTTTACATTTCCACATTAATTAGAATTCTTTACAAGGGAGAGAATAATTGTTCTGGCTATTATGTACTATCAACAGGCCGTTTTTAAGCTTTTACCCGAAAATCAGTGATTAGACCTCAGTCGGCATGCCTTCTGGTTACCCTCACTTAGCCCTTCACACTTGCTGAGCAGGCAATAGTCGATCCTGTGGTTCTGAGATTGGAAAAGTATTAGGCCTCCTTCCACCTTTAATCTCTGTGCCTACAGAGCACTGAGGGGAGAAGACCAAAGATGAGTGCTCCTCCTGGGACTAAAGCAGAGTATAACTCACTTATAGAAAAGAGACAGAGAAAGCCCTTCAGAGGCATACGGGAGGCAGGCCTGAAGCAACACAAGGTCACATTCAAAAACTAGGGCACAACCAGGCTGGCAACGTGGACTCTCAAGAATGAAGTGGGTTGGTTTGCACAAAGCAATAAAATGAGACCAGAGCCAGAAGAGCGAGAGGGCATCGGCCTCTCCAGATGGAGACTCTGGATGGTGCTGGATGCTGCTGTGTGTGCCGGCTTGACGGTGGCTTGTCACTGCCATTTATTTGCCATCAGGAGCACAGCCATCATGCATGGGAGGTTACTAAACCAAAGAGAAACACACATTCACTGCCTTAGTATGTCACTCTGCTCTGTCCAGTTTTTCTTTAATTGTAAGGATTATTTTCCAAAAGTAAAGAGGATCTGTGTAACTCAGCACTCAAGGAATAGCAAACACTGTGTAACGAAGAGTCAGACTCCATTTTTGATGTTTGAATGCTGACAGCTTTTAAGCCCCACCACTCCTTCTTCCTCTCTGCCCCACGTCTGAGCACGCTCTTAAGAAAGCCCAGGTGGTCCCTCTTTTGGCATCAAAAACAAGTCCAAATAACAGAAGCCACTGTCCATGCACAGAACTCTCACCCTGGCCACACCTCACTAATCACTATAAAAATCTCCTTTCTCTGCCTTCTCAAGCTGTTTTCAGACCAGCTTTGGAGCTTTCCTTGCTCTCCATAGAGAGTCTCATTCTATGACTAATAAACCTTTGCACATTCTTGGTGCATGTATGTCATCTCAACCAAATTTGAGTTAGAGGTCCACCCCACCTCTGTGGGTTGACCACAACACATTGTTTAAAATGCATACTGGCAATACTTGACCAGGAGACATCGAAGACATATTATTATTATTATTATTTGGTTTTAAGAAGCCTATATAGAAATAACCATTCTTGCTGCACTTTGTGCAAATAATCAGGCCAAGCATAAAGTTTATTCATAATTGGTTTTTACCAAAAATGAAAACTGGAGAGAAAAATTTTGCTCCAAAGCTTATCGTATATTTGTCATTAATTCCTAGTCTCACGAATTGTTTTTAGGCTTTTCGCCTACATTTTAGACTAACCCTGCTTATTTCTGTGAATCAAGCAGTGATCTCCTGCAGCCTGGATAAAAAAAGGGGGGATGGGTGATGTAAAAATGTAAATCAATATGCTAGTTCTAGGCAATTATCCTGCAAATTCTGCCAGGTAATGAAAGTAAGTAGGATGCCCATAACCCAGAAATTTGTTTGGGAAAATAAAACCAAGGAACTTCAAAACCCCAAAGGGAAATTTTAAATCTTGGCAAGTAAAATTTGAGATGGAAATTATCTACTATACCACACTTGTGGGAGTTGCTATTCTCACTCTACCATTTGCAACAGAGTTATGCACGGTGGCACCTTCTAACTGAAATATGGAACAGAGAGCATTCACTGCTGTATATTTTGCTTCATTATTATCCGTATAGCAGGGATAATAGTCACTAACAAAAAGGAAACACGAAAGTTTTGCTATCACTAAGTCTGCCGGAACTTTTTCTTGGGTTTAGTAATGCACTTTTAAGTGAAACATGCTGCTTTTGGATCAACACTTCTAGGAAAGTAAAGGAAAATCTACAGGTACTTAAAACTCAAATCAAAATTATTAACAGGCTCAGGGAAGATGCCAGCTTGAGCCCCGGGTGGCTACAATCCCAAGACATATTCTTAAGCATAGAAAGCAATTTGCAAAATGACATGGGTTGTAAGATTTCATTTATATAAAAATAAGTATTTTTTATATATGTATATATATAATGATCTGAAACCTGTTAACCAGGGCCACTCCTAGGGGAGTGTGGAATATGGAGGAGTTGAATATGTTTTAAACTAATTGAAAAACAGTTTTTACTCATCAAACAAGCAAAGACTTTTTTTAAAAATTATACTTTAAGTTCTAGGGTACATGTGCACAATGAGCAGGTTTGTTACATATAGTATACATGTGCCGTGTTGATGTGCTGCACCCATTCACTTGTCATTTACATTAGGTATAGCTCCTAATGCTATCTATCCCTCCCCCATCCCCCCCCCCAGCCCACGATAGGCCCCAGCGTGTGGTGTTCCCCACTGTGTTTCCAAGTGTTCTCATTGTTCAATTCCCACCTATGAGTGAAAACATGCAGTGTTTGGTTTTCTGTCCTTGCGATAGTTTGCTCAGAATGGTTTTCAGCTTCATCCATGTTGCTACAAAGGACATGAACTCATCCTTTTTTATGGCTGCATAGTATTCCATGGTGTATAAGTGCCACATTTTCTTAATCCAGTCTATCATTGATGGACATTTGGGTTGGTTCCAAGTCTTTGCTATTGTGAATAGTGTTGCAATAAACATACATGTGCATATGTCTTTATAGTAGCGTGATTTATAATCCTTTGGGTATATACCCAGTAATGGGATCGCTGGGTCAAATGGTATTTCTACTTCTAGATCCTTGAGGAATTGCCACACTGTCTTCCACAATGGTTGAACTAGTTTACACTCCCACCAACAGTGTAAAAGTGTTCCTATTTCTCCACATCCTCTCCAGCGCCTGTTGTTTCCTGACTTTTAACGATTGCCATTCTAACTGGTGTGAGATGGTATCTCATTGTGGTTTTGATTTGCATTTCTCTGATGACCAGTGATGATGAGTATTTTTTCATGTGTCTGTTGGCTGCATAAATGTCTTCTTTTGAAAAGTGTCTGTTCATATCCTTTGCCCACTTTTTGATAGGGTTGTTTGATTTTTTCTTGTAAATTTGTTTGAGTTCTTTGTAGATTCTGGATATTAGCCCTTTGTCAGATGGGTAGATTGCAAAAATTTCCTCCCATTCTGTAGGTTGCCCAAACAGGCAAAGACTTTTTAAAAGTGGATACCCCATATTGATGGGGATGTGAGGAAATGGGCATTCTCTGTACCACCAGTGAGCTTTGGAGAAAACTGAGTTATATATATATAAATAGCTGCAAAAATGATCAAATCCTTTGACCCAGTAATTCCATTTCCAGTAATTAATCCTAAGAGAAAAAATTAGAGCTATGCTCAGCAATTTATATATAAGAATTACATTATTTTAAAGTTAATTTTTGTTTTTTATGAATGGAATACAAGTGCATGTTTGAAACACAAAGTAGGTTATAAGGCTTACAACATAGCATAAGCCTCTAGTGAACATAGCAGCCTTGACTCAAGGCTCACCATTCCCATAAGCCCATTCCTCAGTTTCTACCTCCCTCCACTCTTTGATGTTTCTTCTAATATGTAACTCTATATTTTTAAATAATATGCTTACCTTGATGCTTTTTGTTTTTCCAGTTTTAGATAAACTATCTTGATATTGTTGGGGCCGAGAGGTCCACTCTCCCCTCATCATCAACACCACTCATCTTTACTTTCTGTCCTTTCCTGCTCCCAATTTTGTTATATCACAACCTTCATTTAATTTCATTATAGCAGTGTAAATATTGTATTAAGCCAAGAACTGTGCTATGATTACATGATTTCCTTTCCTGTACAATTTTTAAGTTAATAGTTGTTATTTCTATGTAATTATCTCTAATATTTTCCTAATGTTTCCAGATGTTTAAATAGATCATATAGTCAGTCCTCCCTCACAAGAACTTCCTAGGACTTCCCTTTCTTCTTTCTCCTGTGTTAGGTGAATATCCATTTTTCTTGGTCTTTATCTTTGCTCACTCCCTAGTTTGCTTAAGCACAACTTCCAGCAGCTTCCTAAAAAGAGGAACAAGGGAGATCCTTCTCTTTTTTTCCTTCACTATTTGCATGTCTGGGAAAACCTTTATTTCTTTTATAATTTCCTCATCTTCGTTTTTGATTTATCTCTCATTAACCTGATGTTGAACTTTTTAGATTGCTCTAATATCTTTCTCTTTCCTCCGTATTCTTTTTGTTCTATTTTCTCAGAGTTCCTCAACTTCATCCTCCAATCCTTTTATTGAATTGTTTATGTTACCACCATATTTCTCATTCTTCAGGGCTCTTTCTAATCCCTTGATTATTTCTTTTTATGGCACCTGTGTTTGTTTTATAGATGTAGTATCTTTTATTGTTCTGAAGATATTAAATATAGATTTTTGTTTTCTTCTTCACCTCTGTTTTTTATGGGTCCTTTTTTATTTGTTTGTCTGTTTGTTTTTTCCTTTAATGGTGGATGACTTGCTGAAATATATAGTGTTCCTTGGCTGTACATTCACATTTAAGGCTGGCAATTCCAAAGTTGATGATTGGAAGCTCAGTGTTCTTGATTCTGACTCATCCATCAGTGGAAGTGTGGTGTGCAAGGCCATGATTTGTCCACCGATGAATGAATTTGGAAGATGTTTAGCCCTGAAGTAAACAAGGTTTGGTGAGAGAGCAAATGTTAGAATCTGGGGATCCCAACTCTAGAAGTGTTATATTTCTCCAAAAATTATCTAATTCCCTGCTGGAGGTGAGGGAACTTTGTGAATACACATCATACTTCTGGCAATCAGAATTCCAAAAGTGGGACAGTGGGAGATCACTGATGATTTTAAAGATTGGTGCATAGAGTTTCATTTAGTAGCCTGCTTTCAGCTCTGTGCCCTCCCTACTCCATGCCTTCTACAGTACCATTGTAAGTACTATGATACCTAGTGTGACTAGAAGGAAGACAGACAAATTGACACCAGGAACAGATGAAGTGTAGAAACTAAAGGAACTGTTAGATTACTGGAATGAAGTGTCGTACTCTTCAGAATAGATGGGGCTGGAGTCTTCTGCAAGACCAGTATACCTTATTGACACATAAAGTTTCCTAAAGATGAATCCTACTCTTAGGACTAACTCTAGCCAACGTAAGGAGATAAAATGTTGTAAGCTGGATAAAAAGTACCAGGCAGCAGCCTCACATAGAGTGATATTGCTAAAATAAATCTTCCTGGTAGCTGATCTGAAGCTCACTGTTCCTATGTATTGAATTTTAGCCTATTTTTATAGTCATGTATTCCTATAAAGACACTTATTACAGACTGCAAAGACCTGATTATGAAAAGTAGCTACAGAAAATGAATTATGAAAAGGAAAGATCTTACATTCTTAATACAAATACTTGTTAACAAATACGCAGCAAAGAAACAATAGGCTAAAAACCAGCTACTATCTTAAAAATAAATGCTTATTATTCTAAGAAATGTATTGTTTACAAATAACCTGTATCATCTGGTAAATTTATGTGAACTTCAAGCAGATGAAAAGGGTTTAGTCCATGAGGGCTTTACCTTGTGTCATCACTGGGAGGGAATGAAGAAATGTCTCTCTACATTCTTTCTAGACTCTCAGTTCAAGTTAGGCTCATGTCAGAATTAAGAAAATTTCACTTCTCAAGCTACTTTGGTATAGTGCTGAAAGAAATAAAGTCAGTTGTCCATAAGGTGAGTTCAGAAATGGCTTTGACATGACCTAAAGGATTTGGGGTACCTATTACTAGTCATTCCTAGTTTAAGGATAGTGCTTTCTTGCTGCAGATAGCTGAAAAACTGTTCTACTGAATTTCCCTTGCAATAGTCAGGGTTCTCCAGAGAAACAGAACCAACAGGAGATACACACACACATACACACACACACGGGAATGCATTACAAGAATTGTCTCACACGATTATGGTGGCTGAGCATCCCACAACTTGCCATCTGGAGAACTAGCAAAGCTGGTGAAGTAATTCAGTCCAAGTCTGGGGATGATGGTGCTAAGTCCCCAGTCCAATTAGCTTAAACAGAGAAAAAATGCACTCTTATTCTTCCTTTTTATTCTGTTTAGGCCCTCAGTGGATTGGATTATGCCCATCCACATTGGTAGGGGCAATCTTTACTCAGTCTACTGATACAAATGCTCCTTTCTTCTGAAAACATACTTATGGACATACCACAGCAATTATGTTTTACTATCTGGGCATCTCTTAGCCCAGTCAAGTTGACACGTAAAATTAACCATCATATCTCTGTATGTGTGAGAAGTTCTATAATGTACAACTCCAGGGAGGCAGACTTAGTACAAACTCCAATAGATACTACATAACAATTCAAATATTGATTAGATGTAATGCCACACATCTACTTATGCATATACCTATCCATATCTAACCATGCCTATATATTATAGTTAGAATAAGTGGTTAAATTATCTTATGGAATGCCTTTCAATCCTCAAGGTTATAAATAGGTACTCCTCCTGTGTGCCAACATGGTATCCTATACTTACTTTAAACTGTTAGTAATTAATTTACCTATTTACACATCTGTCTTTCAATCTCTTAGTTCTGAAGGCAGGTATGAGTTGTGATAAATCATTATATACCCTATCTAATGCCTAGCACAGTGCTAGGTACATAGCAGATGCTCAATAAATATTTACTACACGAAGGAGTAGCTTACAATGTCTTTACTAAAAGCTCCTTAAACATTTTTCCTCACTTCTGATTCCTGCTTCTAAATCACCTGGGGTAAATATAAAAGTGCAAAGGGAGTAGAAGAGTAGATGAGGGTCAAATTGTCAAAATAAAGGAACTCTTTTCATGTACCTAAACCTATTTTTGGAACTCAAATATTGAAAACTATAACTCTATTTATTAAAATGTTTTGAAATAAGTTGATACAATCACCTTAGCAAACAGTTTTTACACTTTTTTTTTATTATGTTTTCTGAGACAGAGTCTCGCTCTTTCCCCCAGGCTGGAGTGCAGTGGCACGATCTTGGCTCACTACAACCTCCACCTCCCGGGTTCGAGCAGTTCTCCTGCCTCAGCCTCCTGAGTAGCTGGGACTACAGGTGCACGCCACCACCCCTGGCTAATTTTTGTATTTTTAGTAGAGACAGGGTTTCACTGTGTTGCTCAGACTGGTCTTGAACTCCTGAGCTCAGGCAATCCGCCCACCTCGGCCTCCCAAAGTGCTGGGATTACAGGTGAGCCACTGCGCCCAGCCTACAGTCTCTTAAAGTTTAATTAACGTAGCCAATGAACTAGCAATTCCATTCCTAAACCTTGCATATGTGCACAAGTGACATGTACAAGAATATTTATTGCCGCTTGGTCCACAACACCAGATAAATGAAAACATCTAAGTGTCAACTGAGAAGAGAATGCTAAAATAATGGAATGGTAAGTGTTCTAAAATAAACTAGAGCTACACACAACAATAAGTCACTCTTAGAAACATGGGATGGTTCATTTTATGTGTCATCATGGCTAAGCTATAAAGCCCAGATCTTTGGTCAAAACCTAGTCTAGATATTTCTGTGAAGCTATTTTTATATGAGATTAACATTTACAATCAGTAGACACTATGTAAAGCAGAGTCTCCCCATTCCATAATGTGGTTGGGCCTCATTTAATCAGTCGATAGTCTTAAGAGCAAAGATTGAGGTTTCTCACAAAAGAAGAAATTCTTCCTCAAGACTGCAACATAGAAACACTGCCCGAATATGACTCCAAAAGCACAAACAACAAAAGCAAAACTAGACAAGCGAGATTATATCAAGCTAAAAAACTCCTGTACTACAAAGGAAACATTCAACAGAGTAAAGAGACGACCTCTGCAATGGGAGAAATATTTGCAAACTACACAGAGATAAGGGGTTAATATCCAAAACATTTAAGGAGCTCAAACAACTAAATAGCAAG
Source organism: Theropithecus gelada (assembly GCF_003255815.1). Taxonomy (NCBI): domain Eukaryota; kingdom Metazoa; phylum Chordata; class Mammalia; order Primates; family Cercopithecidae; genus Theropithecus; species Theropithecus gelada. The sequence continues at coordinate 90,331,123 of NC_037685.1, forward strand.
AAGTCAAATAATGAGATTTTTTAAATGGGCAAAAGACCTGATAAAAATTTCTCAAAAAAAGACACACGAATGGCCAATAGGTATATGAAAAATATTCAGTGGTATCTGTAATCATCAGGGAAATGCAAATTAAAACCACAATGAGATATAACCTTACACTTGTCAGAATAGCTATTATCAAAAAGATGAAAGAAAAAAGGTGTTGGTGAGGATGTAGAGAAAAAAGAAACCTGTATACTGTTGGTGGGAAGGTAAATGAGTGTGGCCATTAAAGCAGTTTGGAGGCTTCTAAAAAAATTGAAAATAGAACTACCACATAATCCAGCAATCCCACTAATGGATATGTATCCAAAGGAGATGAGATCAATATATCAAAGAGATTATCTTCACTCCCATGTTCATTGCCCCATTATTCAAAATAGCTTATTGAATCAACCTAACTATCCATCAATAGATGAATGAATAAAGAAAATGTAGTATGTGAATAGAATAGAATACTAGTCAGCCTTAAAAAAGAAGGAAATCTTGTCATTTGTGACAACATTGATGATACTGGAGAACATTGGCCTGAGAGAAATAAACCAGGCACAGAAAGACAAATACCACATGATCTCACTTATATATGGAATTTTAAAAAGTCAAATACATAGAAGCAGAGAATGGAATGGTAGTTACCAGTGCCTGGTGGCGGAGGGCAGTGAATTGTGTGGATGTTCGTCAAAGAACACAAAATTTCAGTCAGACAGGAGGAATAAGTTCATGAGACCTATTGTACAACATGGACTATAGTTCATAACATTACGTGAAAATTGCTGGGCAAGTAGATTTTGAGCTTTCTCATTACAAATAAATAAGTGTGTGTGGTGATATATATATTAACTCAATTTAGCCATTTCACAATGTATACATATTTCAGAACATTGTGTTGTACACCATGAATATATATAATATTTGTTAATTTAAAACAAATAAAAAAGAAGAAAAAAGAAACCCAACCCTGCCTGAGTCTTCATTTCCAGCCTGCTGGCCTGACCTAGACATTTCAGACTTGCCAGTCCTCACAACTGCATGAGCCAATTCCTTAAAATTTGTCTCGCTCTCTTTCTCTTGCCCCCACCTCTTTCTCCCATTAACTCTATCTCTGTGGAGAGTCTTGACAAAGACAAAACATAAACATTGGTGCAAAAAAAGCATATAAAACTGAGTATAGTGGTACTGCTCTACCATAATTAGAAAGGTCAAAAAGGAGGGAAAACTAAACAATCTAATGTTAGGAATATATACATATGTGGAAAAATTATCTTAGGAAAGGATAAACACAAATGCATAAATGCATATTATTGCTGTGCATGGAGTCAGGAGAAGAGGCTTCCATTTTACATGTATTTGGTAAAGTTCTGCTTGGTAGGGTGATAGGTTCATGAGTATTTTATTATTATGCTTTATATCCTACATGTATATTAAACAGACTTTTTATAAAGCAAATATTTTATGGTTACAACTTTCTTTAATAAGAAATCTTATAGGCACCTATAAAGGAACATTGTACTGGGCTCTTTTTTTTTTTTTTTTTTTTTTGGCTTAGTGACGGCTTTTAACATAAAATATTTCTCCCTGGAAGTCTCTCTCTCTGTTCCTTTTTCTTTAGTAACACTCTTTCCTCTTTTATCCTTGTCCCACATGTATTTTTCACAGCTGCTAATCCATTAACCACTCTGACATATGGATTTAAATGCCCTTCTTATTACACTCTATAGGATCTAATTTCTCTGGGTCCAATTTTCCCAACTCTGTCTCAGAACTGGTAGCTTTTTCTATAACCTTTATTTTCAACCCCCTCATCTGGTTGTAATGCCATTCTCCTTTCTCTCATCTTGCCCAAACTCTGAACTATGTCCCGGGAGAGTGCTGTATCCCCTGTTGTCTCCTTTGGCTTTGATTCCTTCTCCTCTTAACCTTATTCTTTTGGTTAAGCAATTCTTCTGGCCAATAGTTTGCATCTGTGCCCTTAAATTTCTTTCCTTCAATTCTCTCTTTGACCTTCTCTAATCTGGCTTTTACCCACTTCACTCCATTGAAATACAGAACTACCAATTACCTCCTCCTCAGGGGCTAAGCCTCCTGGCCTCTGTGCCAACCTTAGCCTCCTTGACCTTACAGCTGCCTTTGATCTTGTCAAACACTCTCTCTGGGTCAACTGATGGCTCCCACAAGGGCCAGCTGAAGCAGCTGGCTGTCCAGGGCATATTGCATGCTGTAAAGTAGCTCCCAGCTAAAGGGGGGGAGCCTTGAGATGAGAATGAGTTTTATCATTTGAATGCTGAATGAAGGATTGATCGAGTACGCTGAAGTACCTTGAGGAAAGAAAGAGCTGCCAATGATTAGAAAATGCAGACCTTCTTTCAAATAATTTTACAGCAATTTAACAAATAGCAGTATAAAATAAAATTTCTGAAGGAATTTGAATTGAGTCCAAAGTTCACTGTAAAAACTTGTCCCTTTTTTTTCTGAGTAGCACACTTGAGTTTTAGTTTTATAAGTAAATATATGAGCAGCGTATTTGGGGTTTCTGGTTGGTTTTTTTAACTTAGATTTAGAAAGAGCTAGAAATAATATTTTCTTCTCTAAAATCACACTTAAAATTTTTTTCTCTCGACCCTTATGGTATGTTATCACTTATTAAGACTGGATGTATTATTTATAGTACAATCTGAGTATCCATTATCTAAAATGATTGGGACCAGAAGCATTTCAAATTTTGAACTTTTTCAATTTTGGAATATTGCATATACATAATGAGATATTATGGGGATGAAAACCCAGTTTAAACATAAAATTCATTTATGTTTCATATATACCATATACACATAGCCTGAAGGTAATTTTATATCTTTTATTTTTATTTTTTTATTTTTTTGAGACAGTCTCACTCTGTCACCCAGGCTAGAGTGCAGTGGCACGATCTTGGCTCACTGCAACCTCTGCCTCCCAGGTTCAAGCGATTCTCCTGCCTCAGTCTCCCAAGTAGCTGGGATTACAGGCACCTGCCACCATGCCTGGCTAATTTTTGTATTTTTAGTAGAGATGGGGTTTCACCATATTGGTCAGGCTGGTCTTGAACTCCTGACCTCGTGATCCACCCACCTCAGCCTCCCAAAGTGCTGGGATTACAGGTGTGAGCCACTGAGCCTGGCCTTTTTTTTTCTTCTTCTTCTTTTTTTGGTAAAGATGGGATTTCACCAAGTTACTCAGGCAGGTCTTGAACTCCTGAGCTCAAGGGATCCACCGGCCTTGGCCTCCTAAAGGGCTGGGATTCCAGGTGTGAGCCACTGTGGCCAGTCTATACAATATTTTTTAATAATTTTGTGCATGAAACAAAATTTTGACTGCATTTTGTCTGTGACCCATCACGTGAGGTCATGTGTGAAATTTTTCACTTGTAGCATAAAGTCGGTGTTCAAAAAGTTTTGGATTTTGGAGGATTTCAGATTTTAGATTTTTGGATTAGGGATGCTCAACCTCAGTGGTGGTTTGAATTTGCATGCATTGATAGTCTGCCCTTGGACTTTCAAGATAGCTTCTCACAACGTATCTCCAAATCACAACTGCTGATTTATTTCTTTTTCTTTTTCTTTTTTTTTGAGATAGAGTCTCACTCTGTTGCCAGGTGGGAGTGCCATGGCACAATCTCGGTTCACTGCAACCTCGCCTTCAGGGTTCAAGTAATTCTCCTGCCTCAGCCTCCTGAGTAGTTGGAACCACAGGCACGCGCCACCATGCCCAGCTAATTTTTGTATTTTTAGTAGAGATGGGGTTTCACCATGTTGACCAGGATGGTCTCGATTTCTTGACCTCGTGATCCGCCTGCCTCAGCCTCTCAAAGTGCTGGGATTACAGGCGTGAGCCACCATGCCCGGCCGATTTATCTTTCTAACTTTATACAGTTTAGTTGAACAGGACCCTTTGCTCTCCCTTATGCCTTTGTTTTCCCTCTTTGGTAGCTCAGTTCCTACAGTTTTTGTCTGCATTTTTTTTTCCCTCTGACTGAAAGACTTCTTCGCCCTAATTTCCACTGGTCAAAATTCCCCTCATTATTTGACTAGCGTTAGTACTCAGTTTGTACCTTCCCTGACCTTATTTTGTTTTATGTACTTGTCATATTAGTTTTTTAAGTTTGTATTTCGAAATACTCTCAAACTCACAGAAAAGTTACAAAAATTATACTGAACATAATACCCCTTGCACAGATACATTCACATTTGCAATATTTGTTGTACCTTTTCTTTTTTCTGTGTATGTTACGTATATTTCCTTCCTGAACTTCTTTTGAATAGGTTGCATATGTCACGCCCTTTTATTCCTTAATATTTTAGTGTGTTTTTCCTAAGAATAAGGCTATTCATTAACATAACTGTGGAGATTTAACAATGATATATACCTTTTAAGAAAGCAGTCTATATTCTAACTTTGTTCATTGTTCTACTAAAGTCCTGTATGATATTTACTTTTACTTCCAATGCAGAATCCAGTCTAAGATCACATGTTGTATATAGATTGCATTTATTCTAAGTAATGTCATGTATCACTGCAACTAGTAAGCTATCTGGGATTAGTCATCTTAAGAACATATAAATATCCTGCTCTTCATCACACTCTTCTCCATAGATTTAGCGTCCATTGATGATTCTTGCCTGAACCAATGTTTACTACGATAATTGCAAAATGCTGAATTTCCGACTTCACTATCCTATCCATATTTACCTGTCTAAAATAACCTGTAAGGAAGGGCCCTCTTGTTTCCCATTTTTATTTACTATCTAATTCTTTTCAGTATCGACTCATAGATTTCTGTTTTCTTGTTTTTTTTTTTTGTTTTTTGTTTTTTTTTGAGACAGAGTCTCACTCTGTTGCCCAGGCTGGAGTGCAGTGGTGCAATCTTAGCTCACTGCAAGCTCCCCTCCCGGATTCATGCCATTCTCCTGCCTCAGCGTCCCAAGTAGCTGGGACTACAGGTGCCTGCCACCACGCCCAGCTAATTTTTTGGTATTTTTAGTAGAGACAGGGTTTCACTGTGTTAGCCAGGACAGTCTCGATCTCCTGACCTCGTGATCTGCCTGCTTCAGCCTCCCAAAGTGCTGGGATTAGAGGCGTGAGCCACCGCGCCCAGCCAATTTCTATTTTCTTTAATGAGTTATGTCCTTATTTACATTTATAATTAAAATCGTTCTGTATTTGGCCAGTGAAAACCTCTTCAAGCTGGCTTCTAGATCCTTTCAATATGTCCACAAATTTTTTAATTACTTCCTTACTTTCTGGTATAACAGAATAGTCCAGGCTCATCTTGGACCTTCCCTGCCCCAGTCCTGAAAGTAGCCATTTATTTATTTGCATCACACACATTATTATAAAACCTGCCATATGCCAGGCACTCTGCTGGGCTCCACAAACATGGTGATGGGCCATAGTAGACACTGTGCTTTTCCTAATGGAAGTAGATGAGACAGACATTAATCTTTTTCTTTCTGCATGCCTCACACTCATTTACCCTGTTGTGAAGTACACAAATTTCTCACCAATTGAATTGAAAGGTATTGGAATGAGTCTTAAGTTACCTTCTAATAATCTCAAAATTTCTCTCTTGTCTAAATCTAGGGCACTGTGATCTTGCATTCTATAAGAAATAACTCTCAGTCAAAGGCCATCTTTGGCCAGCAGAGAAGGTTGTTGTAGAGAGCTTCTGTCCTAGGATTGGAACCCACTTCTGTGTCTCCTGCTCACCTGCTCCAGGGCCCACTGCAAGGCACGATGCTGGGTAGAAGAAGACACATAGTGTTGGCTATCAGGAACACAGGGCATTGAATCGAAACTTTGAGGAGGAGAAAATAATGCCCAAGTCAGAGATCTGGGTTACTCAAGACTAGTATTGTTGAAAACCACAGCTTCCCCAGGTCCCATATTGCATGATTCTCCATCTTGTTACATGTGCTACAGTCACATAGGCTTTCTTTCCATCCCTCTAAAAAGCCAAGCTCCACCCTACTCCACCCCACTATACCACAGCCAAGAGTCTCTGCGCTCTCGTCCACACTGTGCTCATCTTTCACATTTATAACAGCTATTTCTGACCATTCCAACAAGACCCTTGCTCACCTTGTTCATTCCTTTAACATTACCTTTAGAGTCAGCAATACAGAACCTTGAAGAACATAACAGGGAGCTTGGATTTTTATTCAAGGGCAATAGACTTTGAAGAAACAGAACCATCATAACATTTAAGATAATCGATTATAGATGTACCCTCTCACTTGAGCTAAGAAACTTAACAACCTAGAAGAAAATGTTAGTACTCTCACCTCTATAATCTAGAAGGCTTGCTTGCAATCTGAAAAACTAGAAATGAACAAATCATTGCACACACATTCAAAATAAATGAAATGTCCCATGGTGAGGCTTTAAGCAGAACCTCCTGTCTTATTTAGGGATGCTACTTCCTGCTTTGGTCATGCTGTGTGAAAGTTATTAGTGCGACTGGTAGGTACACCTCAGGGACTTTTGAGAATGTAATTTACAACATTTAATATAGATGAAATGTGAATGCTTTTCATACCCAGTTGTGCATAGCTGAATGCATAAGGGTGGAGTGCCGAAAAAGTGGATTTGTGCTAGCAGTGCTATATCATAAAGGCCTTTCTTTATCTCCAAAACCCCACCATCTTCTCTTATTATCTGGAAAGTAGTGGGGGACAGCAAAATGTTCCAGAAGAAATGGTATCTTTGGAGACTTTTAATCATCTAAAATTTGGGAGTTTGAGATCTTTAAAAATTGTTATCAATTAATCTGGAAATTGAACAGTAAAATAATCAAATTGTGATTGCTTTAGTCACCTACAGATAAAAGCATCTATTGCTAAGATTTGAGGGATTTGCTCTGTAAAACATTAAATGAAAAAAAGACTTGCATATAATTTTGTATTATTTCAATTATAAAAGCAATACACAAAATAAGCTGATATCTTAAATTGCAAAAATAATGAAATAAGATAAATTTGCTATAACCTCACCATCCAAATGTACTAGCAACTATTATCATTTTGATATGTGAATGGAGAATTACGGTCAGACTGTAAAGAGAATTCTACAGTCTGACTTTTGTCCTTAATTTCTATTCTGAGCATTTCACCTTGTCATTAAATAATCTTCAAAGCCATAATTTTTAGTGCCCACATGTAATTTCAGCCTGGGCATACACCTGATTTATTTAACAACTTCCTTGTCTTTGCAAATGTACATTGTTTCCAATTTTTACTTATAATGAATAAGGTTGTACATTTCTGGTTTTAAAAATGTCAGACTGATCACACACACTTTAGCCCTCTGCTTCTCCAAACCCTGCTAAAATACCAGAAAGGGGGCATTAATCCATAAGGAAAAAAGATAGTGTAAAGGAGATCTCAGCAAATTAAAGATTTCAGTGTATATTTGGAAGATAAAAATAGAGGAGACCTCAGCAAGTTAGAGATTTTAACACATTTTTTGGAAGACAAAGAATAGAGAGGAGTAACTGACTTAGCAGAAGGCTGCAGAGGGGTTCCAATGAGAAGCCAACAAATTGGTACTAATGAACACTGAGAGGCACAGCTCTTCAAAATATGTTGCTATTTCTTCCCTATAAACAACCCTTCTAAATATCTCTCTGCAATACCTAGTCAGGAGTGACAATGCATTTCTAACCTTGATCAAATTATGAATCCATAAGCTCTCACAGGGCCATGTGTGAAGTCAAGTAGTCAGAAGAAGAGACTGAGTCAAGTAGTCAGAAGAAGGAAGACAGTTGTTGATCACTGGTGATTTGGGGAGGACGTTTATTTACAATGCACGGTTGAAAACAGGGAGTAGGTGCATCTTGCACTTTCATCTTCTCCCACTCCTTATCCCTCACTATGCAATTTCTGATGAGTTCTCACTTTGATTTATAAGGCCACAACTTGCCTTTTCAGAATAAACACATATTCCAGTCTACAACTCTCTGGAATTTCATTCACTAGACCCCAGCTGTAAGCCCATTGCCCTTTTTATTGTGTGCAATGTAGATTCTATATATCTCATGTTATTCAGTGCATATATTGAAAATGTTTGAACATATAATTTATTAAGTCACGGTAGGAACTGTAAGTCTTTTTATATGACTTCCAAAGTAGCCCACCTTATACCAGCAAGTTTAATAAAAACTTCTGATGGACAAAATAAGTAGCTCTTATTATATTCAAATCTGGGTGCTTTGTTTTTGGTTTTTTTTTTTTTGTTTTTTTTTTTTTTTGACACTTTTCCCTGGTGTAGGTAACACCAGACTTGAAGACTTCCTACCTCCATGCTATCATAGCTCTTCTATTACTGTATTTGTCACTTCACATCGTAACTATTTGTTCACAGAACTGTCTCATACACTATCCTATGAGATCGCTGGAGTCAAAAACCATATTTTTATTCCTTCAACACATTTTTTGCACCTGCTACATATTACACAGTATAATAGGAATAAGAAATACAATGATGAACAAGATAAAGGAAACATGGCTTATTTAGGCAAATGCAGTGTGGTCTGAGCCCCAGACTCGTGTGTTAGTTGGCTGTTGCCACAGTAATGCTATATAACCATCCCAAAGGTCAGTAGCTTACAAAAGTATTCATTCTCATGCCCATGGGTCTGCAGGTTCTCTCTACTTTGCTTGATCTAGGCTAGGCTCCAGTGGGAGGTTCTACTTCAGACTGAAGTTTGTCTGGGCATGGTTCCTCACTGTGAGTTGGGTTCAGGTCGAAGACACTTTTGTGTTAATTCTGGGGCACAGGCTTCTCAGAGCATGTTCTCTGCCTGGTGAATCGCTAGAGCACAAAATGTCAAATACATTATAAGCCTCTGCCCCATGATGTCCATTAACTTTCCATTGGCCAAAGCAAGTCCCATGTGCTCAATGTCCATAGTGCAGGAAAGGCTCATTGTAGGAAAGTACTGCAAAGTCATATGATAAAAGATATAGATGTATAATTCTAATACATCTATATTGTATTGTCAATATAGATAGGTTGGTGTCAAGAATTGCAAAAGATAGGCCAGGCACGGTGGTTGACACCTGTAATCCCAGCACTTTGGGAGGCTGAAGCGGGCACATTGCTCGAGCTCAGAAGTTCGAGACCAGCCTGGGAAACATAGTGAAACCCCATTTCTACTAAAAATACAAAAATTAGCCAGGCATGGTATGCATGCCTGTAGTCCCAGCTACTCAGGAGGCTCAGAAGGTCAAGGTTGCAGTGAGCCAAGATCACACTACTGTACTCCAACAGAGTGAGATCCTAAGAAAAAAAAAATTGCAAAAGATGATTCAACCTGCTGCAGATTACTTTTTTTTGGTTACAAAATACAGAGTACATTGTACTCTGTAATGTTCCTCTTTAAATACTCTTTGCATTTACAAAGAACTGGCTCAGTATTCGTTGCACTAGTCTTCTGTAAGCCTTATAAACATAGTGATCCTGTATATTTTATTCACTAATTATTCACCAAGTTATCCTTGACACATAGCAGATGCTCAATAAATTAATATTGCATTAAATTGAATTGGTAAGTGTTATGACAGGGAAATGCAGCGATCTAATAGATAATACAGAATAGAGTTTCTTAGTATCACCTGCTCCTTAGAATCAGCTGGGTCCAGTGTGCTGGCTCTGAAAAATAAAAATTAAAGGAAAAAGAATCACCTGGAGAACTTTCACAACTCTCTACGCCTGTGCCTCACCCAGGACAATTAAAGCAGAACTTCCTGGTCTAAATAACGAAAAGTGGAGCCTAGGCCTTGTGCATTTCAAATGCATACCAGGTGATACTGATATGCAGCCAGGCGTGAGAATCACTGACCTGGGGAAAACTTACTCAGATTTAGGCAGTCAGGGAAGACTTCCTGAAGGAAGCAGTAGTTAAGCAGAGGCTATATGTGAACTGATAAGTAGATACTGGGCCCAGCAGGGGCTGAGGATAGGTGGGAGAGGTTTGTAACTGAGGAAGTTGACTGTGCAGATGCACTGAGATAAGAGTGAGCTCCTTGCCCTGATGTCAAGATCACAGTATGCTAAGCGAGGTAGAACCTAACAAATGTTACTCTAGGCAGAATTCTTAGATAAAACGACCGGAAAAGCTTAGGATTTGAGGGGAAAACTTCCCGACCAGGAGGCAGAGGTTTCTCAGGAAAGGCTCTGCCTAGCCTGAGTAACTTCCCTTGGCAGCTTGCCAGGGTGAAGCTTTTGTTTAGCACAGCTTTTGCCCGAGTTTATTTTTGTAGCTGCTGCTGTTATGCTGAACTCTTTCCAGCTATTCTTTGTTTATGTAACTCTCTAGGCAGCCATCTAATTTCTAGGATATGACAATCTTTCCACATAACATTTTTGTTCATGACTGCTGACTTATATTTTAATATTAAGCAGGCAGAGCTTTTTTTTTCAAATATCAATATAAGAAATATTTATACCAAAAACATTTCCGCTTTTTAAATATCTGGTCTTCAAGCTGCACTTCATGTAGCTCAATATTCTCCTCATACAGTTCCATATGAATTCATTTCAGATTCTTTTATCAGTAAAAGCTTGTTGTTCTTGTCAAAATGACTTACTTTCTTACATTTGATAATGACAAATATTTATCCATCATGTTTTACTTCTTGTCTTATTTTCCAGGAAACTCAGAGCTAAAATTGCAGAATTCAATATTAGCCCAGGTTGGAGAGTGTCATTCTCTTTCCTAACAGATTTTCATTCTTTTATCTTTTGCACCTCTATGTGTGGCTTCTACAGTACTCTACCTTAAATACTTTTTTGAAGCAAGATTACAGATTATCAGGTAAATTACTCAGGCTTCTTATTAGTTGCTACGGCAAATACAAAGGCATATGACTCATTCACTGTCCAGGAATTTTCAATCCACTATATATTCAGAGACAAATTTTCTCTACAAATAAATGTGTTCATGAAAGGCTTACGACTTTTAGGCCTCAAATTATCTCTGCAATAGGCCTAAAACTAAATGTGTGTTTTCTTGTAGTCTATCTTAGATAACTATTTATTAAAATTTCTCCATGTGCTGAATATTCTTTTCTAGAAAGACATGTACAGATATACACACATGTGCAAAGGTAGACCCAGTTAATATTACCAACGTAACATTGTGAAGGCTGACAAATACGAAATTTTTATTTGTAGCAGTTCCATTTGGAAGGTACATGGCACTAACAATAAAATAGTAAATGCATAAATAATTGCTGTCTGATGACTTTTTGCAGCTTTCCAGAGAAAAAGGCATCAATTGAAATTAAGTAATTTTGAACCCTCTCATTTTGCAAGAGAGAACAAAATCGAAGAAAACTAAGTATTCTAAGGAAGATATGACTACAGAATTAAATAAAACAGGGACTTTCCAAAGATAATTAGGCCATTCCAGATCCCATCATAAGGAGTATCTTCCCATCCACCTCCTTCCAATAAGAATCACAATTTTTAAAAACCCTTTAAAAAGTATTTCTTGTCACAGTTCTACCTTCTGAATCCAATTAGTAATTTTATGACTTCATTTTATTAACATCTATTAATCTTGAAAAACATAGTACTGGCATTCTGTTAATCTCCTTCTGGTCTGTACAAGGGAGAAAGCTTCTTATTTCTATTTACTAGTGTGAAAGAAAAAGATTTAAAGGAAGACACTTAGCATAGAAAACTCAAACTTCCACCTAAATAAGCAGTTACAGAAGAGCAAATGCATCTAGATTGCATTGGTAAACAGTGTTCTGTTATAGACCAATCAATACAGTTAATGCTAATTGTAATGTACTTTTGTCAAAATTGCACTTTGTCTTAATTTCTGATTTATGGCATTTTCCATAAAGTACTTCTGAAAATCTAGAGCTTATTGCAATCAGTACCTACCAATGGGAGACTGACAGGATTGAAATAACATTCTAACCTGAGTATTCAGATATCAGGTTCAATATTCCTGTTGATTCAGAAAGAGCTAATGTTTACTAAGCCATCCCCCACCAGCCCCAGACTTCCTGTAACAGCATAAAATACCAGTTAGTCAAGACCAACAGGTCTTGACCCCAGCCACATTTATAGAAAATACCAGAAGCACTTTTCTCAAGAGATAATATCCTTTACAACTGCCTATAGAAATATTTACAATGCATTGTGGAGTGCATTGATCATTTTGTTCAATAAATTGTGCATTTCTAAAATAGAACAAAAATTAAAATTCAGTTTTACTATTACAAGTGAATGGTTCTGTGGTTGTTCCTTATATGTCAGGTCCAGTCCTTGGGACAACAGAAGAACTATAGGATCTATCTCATATTGTTCTAAAGAAATTGGAAAGTTTCAGAGCTTCCTGCTTCATCTATAAGTAGAAGAATCTTGCTAGATCCTTCTACTACCCAGTATCATGTCAGACTGCTGCAAGGCACCAGCTTGTGCTGGGCAGATTTTTCTTTCTCCAGTCTTTTCCTTCTCTCACTCCCTCTCACTCTCTCTCTTCTTCTCCTGATCCTTTCCCACTCCCCTCCCCTTCTTCCTTCCCTCGCTGGCTCCCTTCCTTGTTCTATTTATAAAGTATCTGGTTCTCATTTACCTCTATAAACATTTTTGGCTAGATAATTCACATCCTTTGGGGGGATTTTAAAAAACTTAGCAAAATGCCACGTTCTGTACTAAGACATTTATGGAGGAGAATCTAATAATTCTCTATAGCTGTCCTTCCCAGCATGGTATGAAAATGCATTCAGTAGTTTAATTTTCTTTTCTTTTCCTTCTTGTTGCCAGAATTATTTATTGCTGAAAATTGAGGAATTGTATTATAGTTACTATTTCTTTTGATTGGTTTAAAATTTTAGTTTGATAGAAATCTTAAAGAAAAAAAAACTCACAAAGTTTAAATGTGGTTTGGAAAAGCAGCAGAGGGATTTGAAGAGAACAGATCTGATGAAAAAGAAAAATGTTTTAGCATTTTCAACCATCCAGAGTAGAATCATTGAAAATCAGGAAGTCTCAGAAGGAAACTGCAACAAAGTAAAAAGGTTTTATGAAAGAATACATAGCTATTTCCAGAGTTGTGTTGGAAAGGATAAGATGATATTTTTTTATCTGAGGCTATAATGAAAAGACCAGAATTACAGGTGCAATGCCTCTGTGGGAATCAAATTTTTTCCATGACAACAAACGAGATTTCCATCTTGGCTAAACATCTTGAAAAGATGTGGAAATACAGAACTGATCATATAGAGTTGATTCCATCACCATTTGTGGATAAACAATATGTAACAAAGGACCAGTGTTACAATGTTAATTGAAAACAGTCCCCACAAAATAATCTGAATGATGACTAGAGCTGAAAGTTTCCCAGGCTATGACTATAGACAAATGACAACTGACATGAAATAAGCAGAATACAGCACAACCTTTTTTTTTTTTTTTTTCCCTCCGATACAGAGTCTCATTCTGTTTTCCAGGCTGGAGTGCAGTGGTACAATCTCGACTCACTGCAACCTCCCCCTTCCAAGTTCAAGTGATTCTCCTGCCTTAGCCTCCTTACTAGCTGGGACTACAGGCGTGGGCCACCACTCCAAAATTTTTGTATATTTAGGAGAGATGGGTTTTCACCACGTTGGCCATGGTTGATCTCGAACTGCTGGTCTCAAGTGATCCACCCGCCTTGGCCTCCCAAAGTGCTGGGATTACAGACATGAGTCACCGCACCTGATCATTTACAGCACAATCTGTTAATCCTTACTATCTGTGGAGATTGTTCTACCATCCATTCTATAGCCATGAGTACTGTCAACAGCCAAAGTGAATATGAACAGGCAGTATCTTGTGTTGAGGGAAACACACAGGGACTACAGGTGAGCTGTACCTCCTCTGCTCTTCCACTAACTAGTCAGTTGATGTTGAGGAAGCCTGATAAGCTCCCTGACTCTTTGCTTCTTGTTTTCAAGTAGGAATAACAATTCTGCCTTCTCTACTGCCTTACTGGGGTGTTATTGAATATCAAATGATGTGAAAGAAGTAGAAAGAACTTTAGAAATATTGAAAGCACTTATAAACATACAGCATTATTAGTATTTGTTGATCAAAGTTGCCAGAGTTTATTCTCACATTTGCTCAAGGCTCAGCTTTTATAGCAAAATATGCCATTGATAGTAGATTTATTGTTTTCCAAACTTTATATCAACACATTCTTACTTTAAAAAGAGCAAATTGAGACGGTTGTTGCAAAGGGGTACTTCTCTTTTGTTCTTGTCTTACTGAAAGTGCAAAAGTCCTATGTAGAGTTTAATTGTGAATTTTTGTGAGTACATAGTAGGTGTATATATTTATGGGGTACATGAGATACTTTAATACAGCCATGCAGCGCATAATAATCATATCAGGGGAAATGGGGTAAACATCCCATCAAGCATTTTTCTTTTCTGTTACAATCCAATTATACTCTTTTAGCTATTTTAAAATGTACAATTAAATTATTATCCACAAGTCACCCTGTTGTGCTATCAAATACTAGGTTTTATTCATTCTATGTTTTTGTACTCATTAACCATCCCCACTTCCCCCCAGCCATCTGCCAACAACCCTTCCCAGCCTCTGGTAATCATTCTTCTACTCTATATCTCCATGAGTTCAATCGTTTTTATTTTGATGTTCCCACAAATAAGTGGGAGTTTGATTATATATATATATATATATATATATATATATATATTTTTTATTTTTTTTTTTTTTTTTTTTTTTTCTGGAGACAGAGTCTGGCTCTATCACCCAGGCTGCAGTACAATGACACAATCTCAGCTCACTGCAACCTCCGCCTCCTGGGTTCAAGTGATTCTCCTGCCTCAGAGTCCCGAATAGCTGGGGACTACAGATGTGTGTTACCACACCTGGATAATTTTTGTATTTTTAGTAGAGACGGGGTTTCACCATTTTGGTCAGGATGGTTTTAATCTCTTGACCTCGTGATCCTCCAGCCTCGGCCTCCCAAACTACTAGGATTACAGGTGTGAGCCACAGTGCCCAGCCTATAAAATGCTTTCAGGTAGTCTTCTTAGGGTATAATCTTCTTAGTATTCTACAACCTTCTTGTACTTAAATACGGATATCTTTCTCTAGGTTTGGAAAGTCCTCTACTATCTAATGTTTGACCCCTATCTCTTTCTCTACCTCTTTTTAAAGTCCAATAACTCTTAAATTTTCCCTTTCAAGTCTATTTTCTAGACCCAGTAGGCATGCTTTACTGTTTTTTTTTTTTTTACTTTTATCCCCTCTGTGTATTTTTAAATGGCCTGTCTTCAAGTTCACTAGTTCTTCTGCTTGATCAATTTTGCTCTTAAGAGACTGATGCATTCTTCAGAATATCAATTGCATTTTATGAACTTTAGAATTTCTGCTTCTTTTTATTTCAATCTATTTGTTAAAATTATCTGATAGAAATCTGAATTCTCTTTCTGCGTTATCTTGAATTTGAGTTTCCTCAATACAACTATTTTGAATTATCTGTCTGAAAAGTCACATATTTCTGTTTCTCCATAACTGGTCCCTGGTGCCTTGTTTAGTTCTTTTGGTGAGGTCATCTGGATAGTCTGGATACTTATAGATGTTCATAGGTGTCTTAGCAAGAAACAATTAGGTATTTATTGTAGTCTTTGCAGTCTGGGCTTGTTCGTGCCCATCCTTCTTGAGGAGACTTTGTAAATATTCAAAGGAACTTTGGCCCCAAGCCCAATAATGCTATGGTTCTTGCAGACTCATAGAGGTACTGTGTTGGTGGGTCTTGGATAAGATTCAGAATAATTCTCTGGATTACTAGAGACTCTGGTTCTTTCCCCTTTCTCCCAAACAACTGAAGTCTCTTTCTCTGTGCTAAGCCACCTGGAACTGGGAATGGGGGACACAAGCACCACTATGGCCACCCCCACTGGAACTGCAGTGGTTCAGACCTGAAGCCAGAACAGCACTGGGTCTCGTCCAAGGCCTACTGTAACCACTACCTGGCTACTACCTATGTCTACTCAAGTCCCTAGGGCTCTACGATCAGCAGGTGGTAAAACCAACCAGGTTTGTTTCCCTCCATTCAGAGTAATGAGTTCCCCTTGGCCCAGGGAAGGTCCAGAAATGCTGTTTGGAGCCAGGGATTGAAGTCAAAAACCTTAGAAATGCATTTGATGTTCTATTCTACTGTGGCTAAGCCAGCACTCAGACCACAGTACAAAGTCCTTTCCCCTCTTCCCTCCCTTTTCTACAGGCCAAGGAGCCTCTCCTTGTGGCGACCACTGCCACCGGCCCACAGGGGAGGTTCACCAGACCACCACTGATACTCACTAATGGCCCAAGAGCTCTTCAGCTTGTAGTGAATGCTGCCAGACCTGGGACTCACCCTTCAGAGCAGTAGGCTTCCCTCTGGTCAAGGGCGGGTCCAGAAATGCTGTCCAGGGGCCCAGACCTAGACTTGGGAACCCCAACAGCCTGTTTGGTGCTCTATCCAACTGTGGTTGAGCTGGTACTTAAAGTGTAAGACAGAGTCTCCTTTATCTTTCCCTCTGCTTTTCTCAAACAGAAGGGGCCTTTCACCATAGCCACCACAGGTGGGAATGTGCTGGGTCACATCTGAAGCCAGCACATCTCAGAGTCTCACTTAAGGCCCACAGCACACTCCCTGGGTATTGCTGATTATTTAGGGCCCAAGAGCTCTTTAGGCAGCAGGCTCCCTTTTGGTCGAGGGAATGTTTCAAAATGTTGTTCATGAGCTAAGGCCTGGAATGGGGACCTCATGACGCAGTGCCCTACAGTGGCTGAGCTGGAATCTAACATCCAAGACAAAGTCCTCTTCACTATTTGCTCTCCTCTCCTAAAGCAGAAGGGAGGAGTCACTTTCATTTGCTGCAAGCTGCACTGCCTAGAGTTGGGGGAGGTGGCACAAGAACTTCCTTAGCCTCCTCCTCTGGTATCTCCCTAGGTCACATGCCACATGGCTAGGTCACATGCCACTAGGAGTTGCCTAGGAATCAGTGTGTCCTAGATTGCCTTTCAAGTTTACCTGGAACCCAAGGCCACTTTGGCCCATGGTAGTGAGGCTTGCTAAGAAACTCAAGTTCCAGCCACTGGGATAGGTGATTCCCCTCTGGCTAGATCTGGTCCAAATGCTCCCTCCGTGTGTGGGCACCAGCTGAGCACAGTAGGGCTCTGTTCTCTGCTGTGACAGGGCAGCACTGAGTTCAATGCAAAGTGCCCCAGTCACTGTGCTTTCCCTCCCCCAAGTGCACAGACTGTCTCCACACCACATGGCCACTGCCAGAGGATGGCAGAGGCGTGGCATTATTGATTCAAGACTTTTCTGCCCTCTTTAGTGCCTCTTTCAGCAAGAAGAGTTAAAACCAGGTACTGTAATTGCTCACCTGATTTTTGGTTCTTGTGATGGCGCTTTTTTATGCCTAGTTGTTAAAATTTAGTGTTCCTGCTGCGGGGGATGAAGAGCAAAGGCTTCTATTCAGCCATTTTGCTCCACCATCTCCTATTGGACAGATGTTTATTTTCAGTATTCAGCAGACTTTGGAAAGAAGTTCAAATTCAGAGGCAACTTTTAAATCCCCTTCGCAAGTATTTCATTGGTGATGTTAACACAATGTTAATATGACCTGCATCGATAACGTCTTGATATTTCCTTATATTCATGTCATATGCACATTGCAGTTTGAGAAAGAGAAAGCAATACTTCCTGGGAAAAGCCAGCTGGTGTGGCTTCCTGAAAAAAGTCACCTTGGTGTAGTTACCAAGGGTGTGGTCTTAAATATGGAGATTGGAAAGTCAATAGTCAGTACATCCAGAGTTAATCAGGCACAAGGAAATAACTCACACCAACCCAACTCACAAGTCTGACATTAAGGAATCTAGAATGCCAATGTATTCACTTATGATAAAAAAATATAATGCTCCATTGATGGATCTGGGCAGGCCAAGGCTCACTGGAAAGTTGCTTGATGGATATAGAATTAGAAGCTTATTGCCTGAGCCAAATGGCTGCTGTGGTCAAGTCAGCAGAGTCCTGAGGAATATGTGTGCTGCACAGGCCAGGTCCTTGGACCCACAGCTCAGGAAAGCCAGTCTTCTGGACATAGCTAGAGATGGAAAGTTTATATTTTTCCACTGTGCCCTGCCATACTGTTGATCAATCAGCTTTAAGACTTTTTTTATTTCCTTTTTGCTTTTGCCATAAAAATACTTTTCCTTCAAGTTTGAGCCTGGATGGAAGATATTCTGCCTTTTTAAGATAATCATATATCTTTGCTCTGATATATTGTTTGTTTTATAGAAACACTTGGTGGATAATTGATTTTTTATGTCCAGATTATTGGGCTGCCCTCGTTGTTGGCCCAGGTAACATTGGCAACAATTCTTCCTCACATCTCCTGAACTTTTTCTACACTCTTAAACTTCTGGGTCTTCGAGCATGGTTTGGGTTGGAATGCTCACCATAATCAATAAACTCCTGTGATACTTCAGTGCACCTTTAAAAGTTCATTCCTCTGTGCATAATGGGTAGGCACAGGCTGGTGTTCACAGAAAAAGAGCTAATTCGCCAAACTCAGTTACACTGTAGGGCTTAAGTCACTTTGCTTGGGTAGCCTTTCTCTCCGATGGAGAAAAAGAGAGTAGAGCATCCTGTTTATTTTGCAAGAGAGACAACATTGATATAAATTTCCAAGGAACCATTCTAATTCCCTGGTACCACAGTAGCCGAGGGACCTCCTCTTGGCTAGGAGGATTTAATTACACCAAATTTTAAAAGTTGCATTTTATCAAATAAAAATGTTATGTCGGGGCCGGGCGCAGTGGCTCAAGCCTATAATCCCAGCACTTTGGGAGGCCGAGACGGGAGGATCACGAGGTCAGGAAATCGAGACCATCCTGGCTAACACGGTGAAACCCCGTCTCTACTGAAAAATACAAAAAAACTCGCCAGGCGAGGTGGCGGGCGCCTGTAGTCCCAGCTACTCGGGAGGCTGAGGAAGGGGAATGGCATAAACCCGGGAGGTGGAGCTTGCAGTGAGCTGAGATCTGGCCACTGCACTCCAGCCTGGGCAACAGAGTGAGACTCAAAAAAAAAAAAAAAAAAAAAAAAAAGTTATGTCACTGATTATTGTAACATCTTGAGATTCAAGAAGCTACTCCAACCCAGCCACAGTGAGCTACATTTGTAATTGCTGCTGGCATTTACTGAGAGCTTTCTATGTGCAAAGAAGTGTATTAAGCATTTTGCATGCATTTTTTCATTTATTCCTCACAATGAACTTACGATGTAGGTGGTTTTAATTATCCCCATTTTATAGTTGAGGAGACTCATGATAAGAACAGACACATGCTGGCCGGGAACGTTGGCTCATGCCTGTAATCCCAGCACTTTGGGAGACTGAGGCAGGCAGATCATGAGGTCAGGAGATCAAGACCATCCCGCCTAACATGGTGAAACCCCATCTCTACTAAAAATACAAAAAAAAATTAGCCAGGTGTGGTGGCAGGCAACTGTAGTCCCAGCTACTTGGGAGGTTGAGGCAGGAGAATGGTGTAAACCCAGGAAGGTGGAGCTTGCCATGAGCAAGATTGCACCACTGCACTCCAGCCTGGGTGACAGAGCGAGACTCCGTCTCAAAAAAAAAAAAAAAAAAAGAACAGACGCATGCTAAGAGGCAGAGCCAGGACGTAAACCTACTGGTGAAATCTGAAAGAGTATAGTGACAAAGGAGTCTTCCATTACCAACAGGTTTTGTTTTTCACATGGTACTGGTCTCTACAGTATACCTAATCCTCATTGCAAAGGTGGGTCTAGATGTTCTACAATTGCTAAGCATTTTGGCAAGATCTGTGTAAATAAAAAGTTAGGAAACATAGAAACGTAGACTGTTGATACAGAAATTGTGCCAGGCACTCCCTGGATCTGCTGTAGTTCCCAATAGATGACTTTCTCAGCTGCCGCAGAACCATAAATGAAGCGCTGGGATCTACTGTTCAATGCTTTGAGCCCTGTGAGGATAGTGTTACACAACTGGAAAGTAGTAAGATTTGAACTGTAAAAAAACAAAGCCATAATTTAAATGTCTTATGTTTTTAGAAAACTCATAGTTTCCTCATAATTTCCAGAATATTAGATGTTTGCTGGTTGTATATACAGTGATGCATCACTTGACTAGGGGTGTAGGTTCTGAGAAATGAATCATTAGGTGATTTTGTCATTGTGTGAACATTATAGAGTGTACTTACACAAGCCTACATGATATGGTCTACTATATACCTAGGTTATATGGCATAGCCTATTGTTCCTAGGCTACAAACCTGTACAGCATGTAGTGTACTAAATACTGAAGGCAATTGTACACAATGGTATTTGTGTATCTAAGCATATCTAAATATAAAAAAAAAAAAACAATAAAATACAGTTGTCTTATGGGACCATCACGGTATATGTGGCCTGTCATTGTCCAAAACATCATTATGCAGTGTATGACTATATTCACCTTTTAGCCCATGTAGGGCTCATGTAGCAACACAGTTGTACCCCTGAGAGCCCCAAAGAGAGAAACTTCTACCTAACCCAATCTCAGAGTTAGAGACAGCAAAATTTTTTTTCTTTCTAGAAAACAAATAGTTTCCATCATAAATGGACCATAATCCCTGGAGGTATTACCGTATCTTCATTCACACTATTTGATGAGCCAAAGGAAGGTATTGTGTAGGCTATCACCAGCTCCCACTGGGGGACTCAGCCAGCTGTAATATCTAAACACAACTACTGTTCACAGTGTCCTTCTGTCTACTCAAAAACATGTATTTGGCACCTACCATATGCTGGCTACTTTGCTATCAACCCTCAGTGTTTTCTGTTTTACAAATATATCCAAGCACTAAAAATCATTTGGCCATCACTCATAGGTGGGAACTGAACAATGAGATCACTTGGACTCAGGAAGGGGAACATCACACACCGGGGCCTATCATGGGGAGGGGGGAGGGGGGAGGGATTGCATTGGGAGTTATACCTGATGTAAATGACGAGTTGATGGGTGCAGCAGACCAACATGGCACAAGTATACATATGTAAGAAACCTGCACGTTATGCACATGTACCCTACAACTTAAAGTATAATAATAATAAATAAATTTAAAAAAAAAAAATCATTTGGCCAGTGTAAAAATTTTAGACCTATGTTTTAATATGTATATGACTTGTCACTTAGTCAAATGAGTGCTCTGATGTGTAATTTGAACAGGGGAAGTATGCCTTTTAGAATCAGAGGACACTCAATCTTTGAAACTGTTTTTTTTTTTTCTCTCCCTTCCTTGTCTGTCCTTCCCCCAAATCTATCTCCAAGACACCTTCTCTCATCCCCTACACACAAACACACACTTAATCATAAACAACTCTGTAGTGTAGCTACTCACATGGCTACTTCATCATGAAGATCGATCACTTCACAGCACCTTATGGTGATAATAGGATCTTACCCCCTCACCCTTTGATTAATACTTGTTCAACATCTCTCACACATGCCTACCCAAGAAACTCTTTCCAGGGGAG